>NC_143552.1:147127500-147427500 GCF_054136105.1 Typopeltis vanoorti | reverse complement strand
ATCACATCCCAATCTCTAGGCCAGATGAAATCTCTTCCCTTGGGATTACCTTGATAACAAGACTCTCTTGGTCATTCACAATATTAGGATTCTTCATTCGTTCACGGGATTGGTTTATTCCCCGAAATGCTATTAACCCAGTACGAATCACATATCCATCTATCCATCGATTACTGCTCGCACATCTGGGGAGGTACCTCTAAGAGCTCCCTAAAATACTCGACGCAATACAGAAGAGGGCAATCAGACTGATTAACGACTCATCTCTTACCAACTCATTTCAACCACTCCCGCACAGGCGTCTGGTATCTACTGCAGACATCTTCTGTGAATATTTCCATGTTGTTCATCAGAACTATCATCCAGAATTCCGTCTCTCTCTCTCTCTCTCTCTCTCTCTCTCTCTCTCTCTCTCTCTCTCTCTCTAATCTTAAATATCTCAAACACTCAGAGAACAAGCATCCCTTCCTCCTCGATTCCTACTGCTGCTATATTCTGGAACTGCCGTTCCTCTACCATTTCTACCATTATAGCTCGAATTTGTATTTCATTTTTTTTTTCATTTCATGGTGCTTGGACCTAATTCGAGACTCATATTTTTGCATTACCTCAGTTTTTGTCACCTGTCACAGCTTCAGGTTTCTACAGTTTTTATCTTTTGTTTTTCTTTCCCATGCACCCAGACAAGGTATCTGTAAGAAAACAATCATCTCCAAATAAAGGCACATGGTTAAACTTTGATTTTTGATTCCGATGATCTATTCATTATCAATATTGGAATTGTAAAGGATCCCGCATGGATAAAAATTCATTGCATTATGAATCCTAAAAATTCTGGCTAACGGGGCTCGAATAAATCTGCAACGAGCGCATAAGGCTGGTAGTGGTTTATCCTTGTGAAACTCCAGTTCAAAAATCAATGACGAAAATTAAAGTAAAATATTCGATCTTATTTTGGTTAAATGATTTCGTCATTCATTTATCTATTGAGAAATTCATTTTAGCAGATGGTTGTATCATTTAGTAATTCCCTATTTTTATTTCTTGTCATTATGCATTTTTATGTGTATTTTTTTCTCTTTCATAAAAAGCTCCATTTCGAATATGGCCCCACGGCCATACATTTCAGCGAGCGAAGAACAAGCTCATCTTACTGTGTGTGTGTGTGTGTGTGTGTGTGTGTGTGTGTGTGTGTGTGTGTGTGTGTGTGTGTGTGTGTGTGTGTGTGTGTGTGTGTGTGTGTGTGTGTGTGTGTGTGTGTGTGTGTGTGTGTGTGTGTGTGTGTGTGTGTGTGTGTGTGTGTGTGTGTGTGTGTGTGTGTGTGTGTGTGTGTGTGTGTGTGTGTGTGTGTGACTTTTTTGTAGCAGCAGAAGCGATATCCTTCTTAAAATGATGTATTTCCTTTATCTTTCAAGCAGAAGCGAAAGAAAATATGTCACATGAAATGGCCATATTATTTCTAATAGTTAAAAATACTTTTTTGAAAGATAGACTATGATATTTCTTTTGATGCGTCTTCTTCAAATACACGAAAGTCTTCTTATTTTCATTTTTAAAAACATTTTTCATTAGCTAATGGTACTGAATGTTCGCAAGCATTTGCTTAAACGATGCGTGATAGATTAGTTTTACAAAGAGGAAACTATCGAATAACATGAATCTCTTTTTTCATTTTCCCCAAAGAATTCTTGGATAGCTTAACTGCGATTGTAAACAAATATTGCATATCCATTCTAACAGGAAATATTATTTATTTATATGTAAGATATATTTAGTTATTTTAGTGTGGTAGCATTGGTAACTATCAAAACATTTTTAGAAATCTTATAATGAGTTTTGTATCCTCTTCATTATATGTATTGCATTTCACTATTGCTGTAGAAGACTGTGCTATCCCCATTGTTTACGTGTTCTCAAATATAAAATCTTTGAAATTTTAAAATCATTCATAATATCCACAAAGTGTATTGCCACCAAACATCATCTTCGCCTCTGTATCATAATTCGTAAGTCTTGAGAAACTTTTTTTTCTAGAACTTTTGAATATATTTGTAAGTCACTCGAATTTTGATGCAGATGTCTTTTTTTCCTCCATTCGAAGGGACATTTTTTAACTCATATCTTATTATAATTGAGCTTCGTATGCAATATATAGACAACTAATGCTAGATGTCTAGTATCGAGGCCTTCTGAACATGCTACCATTTTATGATCTCTCGCTTGCAATTTGTGATTGGATTTCCAGCTTCCTCTCTGGTAGGTCATTGAATGTCATGATGGATGGATTCCTCTCTCATTAGATTTCTTTATCAATTCTGAAATATCCCGGAGCTTACTCATGTTCTTCTTCCTTCGCGTCAATGATCTTCCCCACCTCCTCTCTCTGACTTTGAATCCTATTCACTTTTTTTTCTGATCACAGACTCTCTGTTCCTGTTGTGCATTCAAGAAACCCTGCCTCATGTCTTCAATCATTTCAGAGAGCCTCTGAGAATGTTTGTATCGTATCCTCTCTTTCTCGCCTATCAAACGATTTCTGCAACTCTCAAACCTTAATTTGATGGTCTGATCATTCGAACTATAATTTGATAGAATATTCATCTGAAATGTTTATGGAATTAAGAATAATAGAACATATGCGGACTTTATAGAAAATTCTGTAAAGTCCACATTTTCTTAAATGTTCAAGGATATTTACGTCTGATTTGATTGCAAATATACAAATCAACGAAATTCAAAACAATGTTTCTCTGTGTTCATTTTTACAGTAATCAAAATGGAAACTTAAGAAAAAAATATTGAAACACCAGAGCGGAATATATATACCTTGTCAAAAAAAGTCGTACTGAAAAGTTATTATTCTCATACTTCCGAAGGCTATCCTCCAGTTTGCTCAGTTTGACTCTTTCCCGATAATTACTAGAGAACACAATACAGTGCTGTATTCATATAGTAATATAATAAACATTCCACAGGGATATAATTTATTAGTATTTCCTGGGTTCTCTGAACTGCCTTCTATCAAATATGCTACAGTTTTTTCTACATTGAGTTACAGGGTGTCGTTTCAAAATCCAATATGTATGAAGCACGTCTAGATATGAGTACCAAAAATAAAAACCTCCGAACAATAAACTGATTTTATTCTGTTCTTGAGCAAAGAGGAAACCATTTCTATATAGCAAAATACTGCAATATTGTGGAGCGAAAGAGAGCGAGAAAAGTAAATCTTCCATAAGTTAATAGAACAACATAAACGTACACGCTGCACCAAGCACAATACATATGCGAGTACATCATCTGATTTTACTCGTGTCAGCAACCTCCCGTTCCTTAATATCCTCCATAACGAAAACTGATTCTTAAAGCGAAAATCGGAACACGACAGCTGCACAGAGATGTTCCCTAACAGATGTCATAATATGATGGCACGAATCTCTCGAGCAGAATTTTAGTGAACGCTGCACTCTTAAAGCGACTCTCATCATCTTCTGCTTTCGACAGGTCGCTAGACAAGTGAACTAGGGAAGCTTAAGTCACCCTTCGACGTAAACAGATTTTCGCTTGCCCTCTAGTAAGGAACATGATTATACTACTGGAACGTGATGTTCACTTTCAAGTATGAATTATCGATAACTCAGTTCTATAGATATTCGTTGAAGACGTACAAATGATGTTCAAATAATGATTTGCATAACACGCTGTTTGATATATCAATATATCTCCGGAAATTTTATTCAGAGAAAAAAGCAAACCACTAGAAAAGGCTGGCTATGTGAATAAATATCTTCATTCAGCAACAACAAGTTGCGTACTCGAATCCCACAATGCTGGGATGCTTGAAAATCCATGCTTGAAAATCTAAAATTTAGAATTTTATTATATTTGATAAAATGAATTAGTAATACGTAATATCACAGTTCTTGAAAAATCAAGCGAAATTAAATAAAGTATATATTTTAACTTTCCAAAATGCACTATTTTATGGAAATTTTCAATTTATACAAAAACTAAATAGATTTTTGCAAAAATGTTGAGTACATTTTATGCTAAAATGTTATACTATTCATTTTTCAGTACAAATTATGCGATGATTCGGAATTTTGCTGTATAAATAAAATATTGCTTTAGCAATTATAAACATCAATATCCCTTTCGTTCATATTATTATCACATGAATCAGGAAAATACGATTAGAACTTTATAATCTTCCTCCACTTAATTCCCTCTACACTAATATCATATGTAAGCAATTTAAATTGTTTTTAAAATCCGTTATTTTTGAATTCGTCTTTTGCATTTTTAGTTGGAAGTATTCCGAGTGTTGTTTTGCTAATTTCTTTTGAATAGGTATGAAATTTAACTTTCTTTATATATATATATTCCAACAGGCAACGCGTTCGAATCCCGCCGTGGATCATGGATATTTGTGATGATGAATGAATTTCATCACCCGGTGTGAGACCACCATTCCGCTTATTGGAAGCCTGAAGTCGCTGAAAAAAGTTCCATGTTTAGTCTATAGGGCAGAATTTCCGGATTATCTAAAAGTAAAATTACAAAAAAAATATAAAATTAAAAAAAAAAGAAAAAGAAAAAATCCTTAACCACCCATGGTACAAAATGTACTATAAGATTACATGTAACCTTTCGTGGGTGGGAGCAGAATTTAAAAATATCACAAAGACTACATTTCTATTGCATTAGTAATACGACAATATGAACGTCTTTTTCCGCATATACTTTAATCTCTTCATTTCTCCAAAGATTTTTTTTGATCCATTACACTCTCCTAAGAAAGCTTGTTAATACTTTTTCGTAACAAACTAGACATGCACACGAATAAAATATACTCGTTCATCAACAAGGTAAGCACAACGTAAGAGAAAAGAAAAGAAAGGGAAAAATATAAACAACGAAATTGGTTGAAAGCTGGACAAAGAAATCCCACAACTCTCTCTCTCTCTCTCGAGATTTTTCTGAGCAAATCGTTGTTCCTTACTTTCGCCAGACTAAGAAAGAAATGCGAAAGTAAAAAAAAAAAATAGAAAGAAATCTCACTTACTTACAGTGACATCCGTATTCCGCATCATCCCTACTAGCTAATGTAACATTCAGCATCAGTCGGAAGCCACTCTCCAGAAAGCCACTCGGGTTGCTGTGAGGAATACGCAGACGGGAATATCAGAGAGCAGGCACAGACCTCTCCAACTATCCTGCGTTTACAAAATTCAGTAGAGTAACAGAAAGAAAGAAAGGATTTTCTTCAGTTGTATTTTGTGCTGCACCAAATGACTTAAACTAAACTATACGAGTGGATCATTTCCTGTGGACTACTATTTATTCGAAGGGCTGAATAGATTATGAAACACTTTTGAATGTGCTTTAAATAAGGAAAAAAGTATTTAAAAATAACCGAAGTTTTATATTGTTGTACGTTTTAAGTGTTAATGACTAAATGAGCAATTCTATCGTTCGTGATTCTCAAATAGTGATGTTATGACTAGCATTTATTATTTCTTGACTTTATCCTTTCTAGCACACTATTTAAATTCAATAATTACAACCCATCTGATATAATATTTATTCCCTTATTCCTCAGTACATATATGAACGTAAAAGAACTCCTAGAACCTCGTTTTTTTTCTTTCTATCCAAAAGTTAATGTGCATTTTTGTAATGTTTCATATTCCCTTTTTATTTCAGTGATGTAATCGTGAACTCTGTGTGGATGTGCGTAGAGGGTTACTTCAGGGAGTTTGCGCTATTAGAGATCATTGCCATTGAAGCATCCCGTCGCATTTGTAAAGAAATGCTCAAATGCATTTCTTTAGAGGTAAAATACACAAATACACTTCGCTAATGGATTTATTGATTGCTTTCTATTCCTTTGGTTGCGAAATATTTGCTATACCTGGATAGCCTAAAAGAATTCTAGTGCACTGAAGGATATCGATTTCAAGTAAACAAATTCCATTTCGTCTTTCTCTACGCGCTTTCTCCAATGATGCGTTAAAGTTAAGTAAGTACTTCTTTATATAAACTCATTTTTGGGTTATAATAGATAGAGTATTCGATATTCTTTATACTTCCATTTATTTAGGTAATTTAATACTGCCCGCTTGCCTTTCGTTTGATGCATTACTCTAAGAATAAGCATTTCATGTCTATAGATCTGCATGGTCGCGGGAGGCTCAGTAAAAATCTATTCATAAATATTTAAAATATAAGTTTATATTGTTCCATCAGTAAAGACTGCTGGTCATTCAAAATTTTATGCAGGTTAGCAGATTCCTGAGAGCTCTGATTTGGATAACACTTCCCACCTCAATTGAGATGCTTGTTATTTTTATACATAAATGATATATATTGCATCTATTTATCTGCCGCTCCTCGCTCGAATCACTACAGACGCCACAGAGTAGTGGTTTTTATTGTTTTATTTTTTTAACTTATTACTTTAGTAAAATCCTCATATGCTAATATAACTTACTTCAGATAGCGTTAATAATGGTTACCGAATGCTTCATTTCATATCCTGACTTTTCCAACAGTGGTGAATAATAAACGTCATTTCATACATATTATGATTTTGTATTCTAACTGATAGTTTCTGAATTGTAATAACTAAACGTTCAAACGTTAAGCTCACATTATATTTAGAACTTAAGTACCTTTCATAATGACTTATAACAGAGTCATTACTAAAATTTCCGAGAAAAATGCATTTCGTTTGATATTTTAAGAACATTTAGTATTTTCGAGAAGTAATTTATGGAATTTATAATTATAAAATGAATATTTTATGTATTGTTAAATTATTAACATGTTTATGAAAAGTTTAATGGAAATATTTTCAGACAAATATTTTTGGTTTGAAGGACCTTTAATTTAAAACAAGATGACCAAAGTAATTTTTTCTATATCCTGTTTGGTGGCCGGGATAAGAATAGCCCCACTGTAGCCCATGCATGTCGTACGAGAGGACTAAAATGGGTACCCAGCGAGGATAATGCATGGCAATGCTGTAGCCAATGAAGTTGGTTTTAACTGAGGCTCGGCTATTGCTGTTACCCTCCTGCCACGATCAGAGCTTATAGCCCTACATTATCCATCCAGACGTTTTTTTCTACAGATAACGGGGAATATGAAAAGCATTCTTGCTTCACCCATGTAGCAAAAAAAAAAAAAAATTGCTATATATATATATATTTCGAATTTCAACCAACAGGTGGAGTTATACTACGACATGGGCTTCTGAATGTTAATGCATGGTAGACAATTTTCATTACCTTATGTGACACAAGCTTTTATATACATTACCTAATTTCCAGCTCTGAAAATGATTCAGCAGGGAGAGAGAGAGAGAGAGAGAGAGAGAGAGAGAGAGAGAGAGAGAGAGAGAGAGAGAGAGAGAGAGAGAGAGAGAGAGAAAGTGAAATGTTGCATTTAAAAACATTATTGCAAAATTATTAGTGCATGTACCTCCTAGCGAGAATAAAAGTGACTTTATTATATAAAATATAATTTATTTTATCACCATTCTGCACTTAATTAAAACGAAAGGTAGAAATATACTGTACTTAACATTAGAGGACATGTTAAATGCTTACAATGTTGGGCTGAGTGTTGTGAGAGATGATTGTGTCTCAACTCTTCAAACACTAGACTCGGTGCGCGAAATTCAATATTTGTGAATGTCTTTTGATGGTAGATAACTCTACGTGGTTGAGAGAACTACCTCATTTGGTCCCCAGAGCACAGTTTCTAGATTACCACGTATATCCCACCTGCAATACTAAATATATACGACAGGTTTAAACATTTCTTAGTGGATGCACATAAAATATTTGAGATTCACCTTGCAATCAGGTAAGAAATAATTTCTGCCTTAAGGAATAAACATAAAACGAAACACTGAGCAAGGAGGAGGAGAGGTTCCTGTTCAATCTCATTGTTTTCGAATAACATAGTTAAATTTTAATAAACATTTAGAAGTGTTTTCCTTCCTTATTCGATGAGCATAATTATCGAATATTATAAGTGGAATTCAGTAAAGTGTGTTTGTGTTAACAACCACTTGTTTTCAAATAGCGATTTGTTCTGACATTCTAGGGCTAATTTATGAATTAATTGCATTCCATTAAAATAAACAAGCTTCTCATAATGGATGCTCTACGCTATAATACTATTTGTGCATCTGGTAAGTATAAATAATGAATGAATTTCATTCATTGCACATTCAAATATTGCAATTACTTAACGAGTTTTCTCCGAATATGTCGCAAAGAAAGTGGACGCTGTCATCTCGTTCAAACTATTACAGAGTGATAAGATAGAGATGGGGGGATATATCTGAAAATATATCCGCCCAGTTGCAGTTGACAGATTTAGGTAGAATGTTTTATCGAGACTATTTAATATGCATGGAAATAAACGGAGGAAGAAGCGATGAAAGTCTTCTCTTTGAAATCCTCGAGCAGCGCTAGAGAAGGTTGAACATTTCTCATATATATATCACAGTTTCAGTGTTGTTGATTTGTCGAGAATAGTATAAATAATAAATGCGATAAAATCCTATGAGAATACCCAGGAATTTTATATAAGCTGAAATAAGATATTACTTTTCGAAAATACAACTTCATTTTTAAGAGTTTTTTTTTTTTTTACTTTTTGAAATCGAATAGCTAGTAGCTATTTTAAATATATATTTTGAAACAGCGTGTTTGTAGAAATGAACACATGTCTTGCTCTTTGCTACTTTTCTAACATAATTTACCATGTTCACTCATGTTGGATGTGTCCTCCCATAAGATTTCTGACATTTCTAATCAAGCAAGAATACATTTTGTTGTGCTCATATTCAGTTTTAATATTACCCTATTTTTTTAAATAGTTTTCTTTCTGAGATATGAACCTTGCACAAACTGCCATCCATCCTGCTTTCTTATTTGTATCATCGATGTAACCTAGCAACAACGAAATCAAAGCACTGAGAATGATAATAAGAGGTATTCAAGAGAACAACAACAAAAACCGTGATTGTTTTTGTTAGTTACAAGATAATTATAATTAGTCATTTATAATTATCTTGTAACTGTTTTCCATTTCCGTTTCTTTTCTCTCTCTCTCTCTCTCCTCGCTTATTGCAAATATTTGTTTAGTCTGATATTTTGTTAAACCGTTTTTTATAAGAAAATAATTAATTTTTCATGAGGTAAAAACAGCACATCTCAACTAAGGAGTTTTTTCTTTCATTTTCATGCTGCGATTTACTTCTTTAAGTTAATTTAAGAATGAGAATGATAGAAAACACAACGATAAAACGTCATAGGGACGAAAGTACTACGCATCAGACCAACGATTTTTTTTTATTGTTTTGTAATTATGTCTAAATGTAGCCAGAATATTTTCTCGCAATTCGCCTGCTAAAAATGGTCTCCAAAGAATAAGAACGTGAACAGGATCGTATCTAAGAGTAACTTTATTCTAAGATATGAGTGTACGCAAGTGTATCCAAGACTGCATTATAAAAAAAAACAGGGATGCGATTTCTCTATATTAATTTTTATGTATTCAGAAATTTTGAAAAGGAAGTTTGCAGTTCTAATTTCACAGCTGAATGAGGATGATCATAGAGACATAAAACGAAACACTGAGCGAGGAGGAGGAGGAGAGGTTCTTGTTCAATCTCATTTTTTTCGGATAACATAGTTACAATTTAAATAAACATTTAGAAGTGTTTCCCAATTATGATAAGACTATTCTCTAGTTGGTCGAATATACAAAATGTAAATATTGCTATTGGTTACTTACAAGAGAAGATAAAGCCCCTGTAAGAAGAGAAAAACCCAATTTCAAAACCCTGAAGTAGCTAGGGTGTGTATGCTATGCATACACACTGTAAGTGCATTCATACACCTATATGACAACTGAATCTTGACCTTTAAGTGTACCCACTTAAAGGCCAAGATCATAGTTATTTAAAGAAGACATTTCCCCTTTGTTCTATCAGTTAGAATGTAGATAACTAATGGAAGACACAATGAATAATTTTCTCACTGTCGACAAAACCATTTCGCTTGCATTACAATTCGTGTTATATCTGTAGTACACAGGTCCGTGTTGGTCAATTCAAGTATTTTGCGCATAAATATTTTTGCTGATTATTCTTCGCAGGTTGTCGTTGACTATTTTATATATTCGAATAAAGTGCATGTATGTGAATAGATGCAGTTTCAGTTTGAACACATCGCATTGTTTTATTTTGTATAATTCATTTTAAGATCATAAGTAGCCTGTGGAAGTAAGCTAAACACATTTTGTTATATTTATAGTTAAAAAATCAAGTTAACACAACATTGTAAAACGAAATCTGGAGATGATTGCTTTTAAGAAAACTTCTTTCTTTAGAATTTTCTGTTTTCTTTGACCCTATTGAGAAATTCAAAGCAGGAAGTCTTTGTAAGAATAAAGAAACAAAAGTCCTCCAGACCACCCGTATGAAATGAAGATGCGACCTCTCTCTCTCTATCTCTCTCTCTCTCTCTCTCTCTTTCTCTCTACCATACACACATGTAGTTAAGTGACATGTACCTTTCTTCGAACGCTACAAATTTAAAATTCGTAAATAATTTATTTTATTAGTTCTCATTTAGAACTGTAGAAAGTAATAATATGTCAATGCAAATAAATTAAATATTCGATTATATTTATTCCATTATGTTCACTTTTATTATTATATCAGAAAACCCACTTCCAGAATTAGAAAAATACAGACAAGATTTGTTTGTAGTTTTCTAATGTAGTATCTGTAATATTGTATTATTGAAAGCACCTATAATGCAATTCATAGAAAGTTATAAAACAGTGCTTATAGCCCAACACCTGCCTGAGTATTCACTTTGCTATGTCAAACCACATCTGAAAGTAACAAAAAACCTATATGTCATATTATTTTAAAACTTAGCTTCGTCTAATTACCAAAAGAGCTTCATCAAGTCCAGTCATTATATTCTTCTGTTTTATTTTTATTTCATTTTATAATAATTGCCACAGAAATAAGTTCTAATGCGTTTTATATTTAATTTTTGGTATATATATATATATATATATATATATATATATATATATGATTTTTTTCCTGCATTATTTAAAACTGGAGTTCCAGTTTAAGAATTATGAATAGCATTTTATCTAAATTTCTGAATTGTTTTTAACAAAATAATAAGAATAATGTGTCAACATATTTAATGTTGAAAACTAAATAAATAAATATATCAGAATACTGATAATAAAAACGAGTATCCTGTGGAATGATGTAAAACATCTTATTATATTTAATATCATTTTGTTATAAAAATTTCATTCGAAAATTAATACTGGTCATTCCCCGTGTGGTGACCGGGCTAAGAATAGCGTCATTACTGTAACTCATGCATGTCGTAAGACACGACCAAAATTGGACGACTTTCGGGAGTTTCGCTCTCTTAGGTTTCTTCCGAAATTTTGCTGCGGTAAGGGGGGGGTATTTCGGGGGTTTGCCCTGAGAGAGCATTTGAGTCTCCGGGGAAGGTGTTCTCCGGCATGGTGAGGGGCTTTGTCGATAGATGTTTTTCCCTTGAATATGAGCGGTTCTGCTTAGTGGTGGGATGAGCCTATCACTGAGTGGACCAACGCTGAGTTGGACGATTTTTCGGCCACTATGGAAGGGTCTAGGGATAGTCTTAATTTTTAGAGAGCGCTTTATTTATATACCGCGTCATTGTAACCCATGCTTGTCGTAAGAGGCGACATGCATGGGTTACAGTGACGCGGATGCAGAGTTTTGCTATCCCCTTAATTTAAATTATACTAAAATGGATGCAGAGTTTTAGTCTCTTAGGTTTCTTCCGGAATCTTGCTCCCGGTGAGGTGGGGCTTAGATTTCGGGAGGTTTGCCCTGAGAGAGCATTTTGAGTCTCTGGGGAGGGTATTCTCGGTGTGGGGACTTGTCGGTGGATGCTTTTCCCTGGAATATGAGCGGTTCTGCGTGGTGGTGGTGGTGGGGGGGGAACCGTCACTGAGTGGAACCAACGCTGAGTTGGACAGTCTTTCGGCTACTCGTAGGGAGTGATCCAGGTATCGTCTTAATTTTTAGAGATGGCTTTACTTAAAAATCCCACTGCAACCCATGCATGTCGTAAGAGGCGACTAAAATGGGAAGCTGAATTTCGAGAGTTTCGCTCTCTTAGGATTCTTCCGGAATTTTGCTCCCGGTGAGAGGGTGGGGTGTTGTCCTGAGAGACCATTTTGAGTCTCTCGGGAGGGAGTTCTCTGGAGAGGTCTTGTCGGGGGGAAGCCTTTCCCTGGAATATGAGCGGTTCTGCTCAGTGGTGAGGGACGTCACTGAGTAGAACAAACGCGGAGTTGGACGGTCTCTTTCGACCACTCGTAGGGAGTGGTCGGGGGATCATCTAAATTTTCATGCATGTCATACGAGGCGACCAAACTGAATACCCACGGAGGGTAATGGATAAAAATGCTGTAGCCAATAAAGTTTTAACTGAGGCTTGGTTATTGCTGTTATCCTTCTGCCATGATCAGAGCTTATAGCGCTATATATTACCCTATCCATACATTTTCTTTACAGATAACGGGGAATACGAAAAGCATTTTTGCTTCACCCATATAGCAAAAAATAAATAAATAAAAAATAAAAAAAATAATAATAATGGTAATGGCTGGGTAACGGCAATAGCTGAGCCTCGGTTAAAACTTCATTAGCCAGAGCCTTGCCAAATTCAAAAAATATTGAATTTGGAATGCTATACCCAAGAAAGCAATCGTTTTTTCTGCCAACGATATTAAGTGGGGAAAATTCACTTAAATATTTCAAAAAATGTTTGCTACATATCATTCAAATTCAATTAGTCAGCGGTAAAATGGAAGAGAGCCTTCCGAAATTGTGCAAAAGTTGTTTCCGATGAACGTTTTTGGTATCCTTTCCAACGACTTTTGGCTACTCCACAAAGAAGGTATGAAGTCCATTATCAAGCGTGATAGGACCTATAAACCTTAGTTATTCAGCTGCGAAGTCATCAAAACATCTAATATGTGTAATTAATTCTTAAGAGGCTTTTATTGTGTAAATGTTTTCTGTACTAGTATACACTGATGATGTAAGTCTTACGACTTACGAAACTTGTAGGGTTTTAATTGCTTTCTTTTATTAAAACTCTTTATTTACATCATAATGTGATCTCAATAACGAAAATTTCTCAAAAACCTCCATAACGTGTAGGGAAAATCTTGGCACGGAAGAATTCTCGGGAATGGGATTATGACATTCATTTGAATCGGAGCTTTCACGGATCACGATTTTCTTTTTTCTTTTTTTTTTTTTGTAGCTTCTTCTACACTATTATTAAAGTAGCAAGGCTTATACGTTGGTCAGACATAACTGGTAATTAGTTTACGGAATTAACAACGCATATAAAGTATATTAATTAAAGGTAACTTTAATGAATAACTTCTATATTTCGGCAACGTCACATAGCCATCTTCAGGAACATGAAGATATGGTATGTGCACGCAGGCACTAGCGCAAAGCAATTTCGCCCTAGCTCCATAAAGAATACCTGCCGAAGAAATCATGGTCCAGATAGAACGTGGGATTCGCAACCTGCCTAACCATATCGCCAACAACGTTAGACTGGATGTAGTCGGTGTTCTCACTAAAGCCAAACCTCCAAAAACCAACTTATCCAAAAACGAATATGCAGCCCTACAAGAATTGAAAAAAAAATAGTAATCACCAAGGCAGATAAGGGAAACGCCACTGTGGTGCTCAATCAAAAAGACTACAAAGGTAAGCTAACTGCTTTAGTACTAGACCGTACGACTTACCTCCCCATTGAATATAATCCGACCAGCTCTCAGATTATAACTCTCCACAGACTCCTTAAGAAGGTCACTTCTTGGCCTGTGGAAGTCACCAACAAACTAAAACCTTATAACTTTAGACCCCCCGATTATATGGACTCCCAAAAATACATAAACAAAATGTGCCATTGCGTCCCATAGTGGATGGCATTGATTCCCCACATATAAATTAGCCAAACATTTAGCCAAAACGCTCACACACTACACTGGCAACACACCATCACACATAAAAAACTCAGGCCCACTTTAAAGCCAGTATAGAAAACCTCACACTCCAACACACTGACATAATGGTCAGTTTTGATGTCTCCTCCCTATTCACTAATGTCCCACTCAAAGAAACCCTAGAGCTGATCCAAGCCAAGCTGATCCAACCAGATATCTCAGCCCTATTTCAGTTCACAATGAACTCAGGCTATTTCGTTTGGCAAGGAAAGTTCTACAAACAGATAGAGGGGGGAGCCATGGGTTCACCGCTTTCCCCACCCTTGGCCAATTTCTTTATGGAGACATTTGAAGAGAAAGCCTTAAACTCCGCTCCACAAAAACCCGCTATTTGGCTTCGTTATGTGGATGATGTGTTTGCTATTTGGCCACATGGCTCAGACACACTCCATTCCTTCCTAACATACTTAAACAACCAACACCCCAGAGCCCAGTTC
Source organism: Typopeltis vanoorti (assembly GCF_054136105.1). NCBI lineage: Eukaryota > Metazoa > Arthropoda > Arachnida > Uropygi > Thelyphonidae > Typopeltis > Typopeltis vanoorti. The sequence goes on along the minus strand of NC_143552.1, from coordinate 147,412,915 downwards.
ACCTTAGAAAAAGAGGAAAACAACACCCTCCCCTTCCTAGACACTTTAATCACCCGCCAGCTTGATGGATCTTTGGTTTTCTCTGTTCACAGAAAACCCACCCATACTGGCAGATACATTCAACAGCAGTACCTCCCCACAACAATATGGGGTTATAAAAACACTATATAACAGGGCAAAATTAATCTGCTCAGATGACAAGGCCCTAACTACTGAACTAAACCACATCCTCAACACTTTCTTAGCCAATGGCTACTATAACCCCAAAAAATCCAAAAAATGCTAAAACCAGTAAACCACAACCCCCCTCCCCCCTCCACAATAAAGATTACACCAAGTCTATCACCATCCCCTACATCCAGGGCACCCCTGAGAAAATAACCAATATCCTTAAAAAATATGATCTTACTTCCTGTTACAGACCATATAAAACGTTGGCATCCCTTATCCGCTCTACCAAAGACCAACCACTTCCCCTAGACCTACCTGGTGTATACCAGGTCCCTTGCAGCTGCAAATTGTCCTACTTTGGCCAAACAGGCAGAACAACAAATATCAGGATTTCAGAACACCAAGACTACATCCGGTTTCACCAGTACAGCCGCTCTGGGCTGGCAGACCATGCCTTAGATACCCACCATAAAATTCGTTGGAAGAAAACAAAAATAATTCATCGCAGCAAGTTTAAATACGAAAGATTATTCAAAGAATCTTCAGCAGCTCTAAAAAACGTTCCTAACCTCAACAAATTTGGGTGCATGAAACTATCCCAAATTTGGGAGACTTTCATTATGAGAACTTCAGCCCAACTGCCAAGACTACCAAATTAGCCCGCAAGAGGGCACCATTAGGACTTTAGGAACAATATTAGTTTCTTGCTTTCTTCCTCATTTGCTTTGTGTTAGTGCCTGCGTGCACATACCATATCTTTATGTTCCTGAAGATGGCAATGTGACGTTGCCGAAATATAGAAGTTATTCATTAAAGTTACCTTTAATTAATATACTTTATATGCGTTGTTAATTCCGTAAACTAATTACCAGTTATTATTAAAGTGATTAGGCGAGACTTATATAAAAATATACTATGGCCCTGGATCAGGCAAAACGATAAAAGATTTTCTATTTCTTCCTTTTCCGTGATGCATTTATTTTCTGACATAGTAACTGTTTGAGAAAATGTATACCGACTACCCCGCCTTGTATATAATCCTGTATACCATTAAAATTGTTTCTGTTCAGCTGCATATTTGCTTACAGTTTCAATGGAAACAATGGGAAATATTGAAGAAAAAAATCTCCATTTTAGTAAAACAAATTCACGCTATTTTGTTATATATAGTCGATTTATTTATTTAAATTAAGGGGATATTAAATACCACATTGTTTTAAAACCGAACAAGAAACTCAAAGATCGGAATCAAAGAGTTTCATGCCGAATATAGTATAGTATACTATAAAAGTATCGGGGACTACTAGCGTGAGCTAATGCACGTAGTCTGAGTAGTAGTAGTACTAGGAAATGCATTTTACATTATGGAAAATACCAAGAATACTGATCAGAACTTGGCCACCTTTGTTACGAGTTGCCCGAGTTTGTGCTACGTACTCGGACTACGTGCATTAGCTCATGCTATAGTCGCCGATACTTTTATAGTTTACTATACTATATTCGGCATGAAACTCTTTGACTCCGATCTTTGAGTTTCTTATTCGGTTTTAAAACAACGTGGGATTTAATATCCCCTTAATTTAAATAATGTTTACTTCGCCGAAATGAAGCCTATTGGCTCTTTATATTTAAGTCGATTTATTTGTTATAAAAGTATGATGTTTGAATTAGAAGCCTTATATTTTTTTCGAAGTGTCATAAGAAGTTCCAAAGGTCAATGAAAATATATTTGTAAAACAAAAAGGTTGATTATGGCCTAATAGCAGGGTAAAAGTCAAATGAAGATTTTTTTAATGAAAATATAAGCGTGTATCAGCATTAATAATTATCAACAACTTGCTTCCTTAAAGTTTAACAATATATCTTAAAAATTAACATTGCGAATGAGTCCTCAGTAACTTGCAATGTAAGAATATGTACCGACTGCCATTTTTAAGTTGGAAATCTCTGCCTACATTTTAACATCTTAGCCCCTACACAAAGGTTTGTAATAATGACCAGCATAGTGACTGAGAAAATAAGTATGTCGCACCTAATACTCAGCACCTTTTGAATTTGGCTGCGATAATTATAAAATATTCAAATTGAATTTTTTGAAGTGAAACAAAATGCACGCAGAAAGGATTCCTTGTGATCTAGTGGAACAATTACATTTTACTTAAACTTGAGTATTCTTCAAACCTCTGAAGTACGGTGTGTTCACCGCATCTTCTCAGCTCTATTTAGCAAAGCATAAATGAGTCGTTACCTATAAATACTAAAAAAACGGAAATTAATTAAGAAGGAAATAGGAAGCGAATAGTAGTATGTGACCATTGGATTAAGAACTGCTGTCAGCACCATCAGTAAACCATCGCAGAGTACCAACGCAGGCTTCATAAACTGCATCTAACGAAATAAGGTGTTAATCCTTTTTAGATGAGGAGTATCTAAATTGCGTGTGCTCTTCTGACCAGTTTTGTCTGTATTTCGGATTGAAAAACCCGAGTTTCCAGAAGGAGCAACCCTGTCATCTCCATATGAAATCGACTAACTCACAGTTGATTGAAAAGGAAGAATTTCGTTTTCGCTCTTAGATGAGATTTTCGACTCTTTCCAAACAAGATCGTGGAAACAGACTGAGCAGTGGAGGATCATCTAAAATTTTGTGTGTTCCCTCAACCCACATTGATACCGCACAGTTGGTGCGATAGCAATGTTGCCTTACTGCGGAATGGTGATTATAGAGCAAGGTAGTTTCCCGTTGCCTTACTTGTTCAATAGTGTTCTATGACTGTAGACATGTGTCCACGGGGCCGGTTCATCTGTTTAGAGGGACAAAACACGAGAGTCTCCGAAAGTCAAAACTGTCCACTGTATGAAACCGGTTAACTTACCATTAGTTAACCGGTTTTATAAGTTGAAAGGGCCTAATAAAGGTTCCTCGTTTCATAGATGAGTTAATCTAGGTAACAAAAGGGCGTCGAAACCAAATGAGCGACATAGAGTTATCGGAAATTATAGAGCCATTTAAATATGAGAAGAATAGAAATTTGCATGCTTCAGACCAGAAATAAGGACCAGAAAGAAAAGACATCAAAATGCCTTATTATTTTTATTAAGAGAGAAGACCCCCCCCCCAAGGAGTCAGGGACTCATCGAGGTAGGCCAAATGCTACAAGCACCAGCTATCATACTTATTCTTGAATTCATCCACACCATTTGCACTCACAACATCCAACGGCAATCCATTCCAATCACGCACCACTCTATGAGAGAAAAATCTATCCCTCACCCCGTTCTTAGTTCATTCATTCTCAGTTCCAAGGATGTCCACTTGTCCTTTCCCCGCCCTCCATAAAATGAGGGCAGGAAAGTTTATTATTTATTTATTTAGAGAAGACGTATCAGTTATTCTTTGATGGTTTTGGATGTTAATCCACAGTTTTAAAAAATCCGAGGTGTAAATGAAAAACGAATCCTGGATTTAAAACCTTCGCTATTTAACAGAGATCATGAATTCATAAAATTTTTGCTGTTTAAAGAGTAAATAAATCCACAGTTAGAACAGATAGCATTAGGTAAGTTTTCTATTTGTACAAAGCTATTACCACATGCTTAATTTTCCCTTTTCAGAGTAAATATGAAATGCCAAGCATTAAAGAATTTACGGGATACAAACACAAAGATCACAACATTTCAACGGCTACTTAGGATGGCAATTATTTACTTGATGCTCCAACGAATTTGTCAATGTACATTCTGTGAAATTGTTCAACATATTTTTAGCATTTCTTTGATAGCAATTCTTTCTTGTTATTAACGAAATACACAAAAAGTATTTTGTGATTTATATGTGAATGATGTAGATTACTAGCTAATGTGATGGGAAAATTGGAGTGTGTAGTAGATTAATAGCTAATCTGATTTTTACTTGCATAAAATGTTATTTTTACTTTTTGCGTGAAGAAACGAAAATTAGCATTCAGAAATGGAAGTTTATGGAATAAACCGTGCAAGTGTTTTGGAACGAATCAATAATAATAACAAACATTTTATTTTATAATGCCGTCACTGGCGCTTTTTGGTTTGTGTCCAACACTAAATAGGGTTTAGTATAACGAGTTTCCCAATTTCATATAATTGATTTCATGTCTGTGCGCTAAAATAAACTAATTTAAATCAACCTTGAATTCCAATGAGGGATTGAAATATTAAATAGATTTAAATGAGATTTCAGCTGAAACTAATCTAATATCGTTCAACAGAAAAAGAAACAAAGAACAGCAAATAATTGCCAAGAGTTCAAGATGCTCAACACTTGCCCATCCCATTATTCGGCATTAATTAAATAGTACGCTGTCCGTGTAAAATAGTAAGGCTCTATTTTTTCATAGTGTTCTTTTTAATCTGCCTCATGTATAGGTCAGGCATTCACCCTCATGCTAGAAGATAATGAATAAAAATGTCCATTTTCATTAATTTGTTTTTTGCTTTTACTTATTTATGACGTTAACACTCAACTGTACAACTATACAACTTTACTACACTAATATTTAATGTACACCATGACGATAATATACACTGCACAACTATACACCTTTAAGATAATGTAGACTCGACAACTTTACTAAATTAATATAGAACTGTACATCTTAACTCCTTTAATATTTAGGCGAGCTTTATAAGTTTAATAAACAACTGCATACCTGTAGAACTTTAATATACACCTGTGCACAAATTTACAACTTTAATGTTTAGAACTGTAAACCTTCGCAGCTGTATAATTATACTGATGTGTTAGTTTTCTTTACACACCATCGACGACTCTGGGAGGTGTGATCGTGACAAATGCCACTTGCATGTTAGGGATTATTCAGGAATTTTTAAAGAGATTTTCTTATGATGATTTATTTATTTTTCCTTCCTTACAACAGCTAAGTTATCTAGAGAAAATAAGTATGTCGCACCCTATACTCAGCACCTTTTGAATTTAGTTGCGATAATTATAAAAAAAATTCAAATTGAATATTTTAAAGTAAAGCAAAATGCATGCATAAAGGATTCTGTAATTTGGATAGTCGCATATCCCGTGCATGCTTCTGTTTATTAAACGTGAAATAACTTCCGTACAAGTTGACCAGTATCATCCTAATAGTTCGTTGTTATTCATCCTTTCGGATATTCCAGAGTTTCTGGCTATTAGAATTCCTTCTATTCTCGAATTCCACAGAGAATTCTCGAGTAAATCTATCTATATCCTTCAAAATACTTTCCAATGCTTTCTTATTTTTGTAGAAGTGCAAACGTTTCTGATTGAGCGTAAAATTGCTTCGCTGATATCTCTAGGACAGAATGGCTCTCCCCCCTGCTCGATGATGTCATTTTAAGAATTGAATGGTCCAGTCAGAAGAGAAGTCTATAAAGGGAAGTTTTGAAAATTCAGTTTATTAATATAATTTAAATGTTCAGAAGATATTCAGAAATAAGTAACATTTGTTATTTGTTTAAAAAGCAGAAAGTTATCAGAATTAGGAATAAACAAACACATAGTTTTATTGGTGGGGTATGGTTTCGCCTTTTGTCGCCACTCTGTGTACACTCTTTCAGATAGAGAACAACCAAAGCGTTCAATAACGGAGGCCTGACCATCATGTCCTTATCTAACCTCGTCAAATAATTATCTCATTCCATAATTTACCTTTAGCACTGCAGCTTTAAGAACTCAAAACTTAACAAAATCAAGCTAGTGTACGGTTCTACACGAACGTCTATGCTACAGTTGCCAATGCATGTTACACTCATCATTCAATGTAATACTAGCGTGAAATCAAAAGGAAGTTCAGACCTTCTTTTCCATAGAGAAACACGCACGTGCTCCCTCCTTCAGAAAGAGATGCGTTATGTATCTGTTTATTTGTGTTGTCGAAAATAATGTCGTGATATGTTTAAGATTCCACTGAGGTTAACTCGGAAATGTCAAACAAACAGAACGAATTTCTCGATCGTTTTCATCATATAAATTAAAGTCATCAAGAACGCATTTTTGTTGTGTGTGTGTGTGTGTGTGTGTGAGAGAGAGAGAGAGAGAGAGAGAGCGCAACGCCTGTTGATGTTTTTACTGAACAGCTGTACAGTATATATACTGTATATGCATAAAAATAAATTAATATAATAAATAAATAAAATACAAACGTATTAACACACATTTTATTGTATTAATACATTATATATATAAATTCAAATTATTTAAAAATGATGTCAGATTTTGAATTTTTTATATCACAAATTTTCATATTTCTCCGATGAAACATTTAAAAAAGAACCCTTGCTTTTTATTATGGAAATTGTTTTACGCAAGTTGTGATATGCAATTTCTCTTAATTTTTCGCAGCGGAAGAGTAATTTTCCTTCATGATGTCTTCCTAATACTGACGTCATGACGTTATAGAGAGCTGACTTAATTGTTCACAGGCTCTCTGGATGAAGAGAATACTGATGTCGCCCTCATTATAGATAATCTGAAGCCAGGGTTTAAAAATAATAAATAAATGGTGCTCCAAGAAAGAATAGCACCGGTTATTAAATTCTCGTTTGAAGCGTTTTAACTGCAATCAGCCAAATGTTTCTCGCACGACTGGAAACGAAATGCGTGCAAATTTTAATAAATGGTCTTCCTAAAAGGGTTTTGAACTAATGGCATTGGTTCGAAGATAATTCAAGTCAAAACATCGTTTTTCATTCTCATGAGGAATAAAATAAAAATTGCTTTCTAAAGAAATAAATTAGATCATGAATGTATTCAGTGAAATATTAGCGAGTCTCGGCATTTTAATGGGAGTATATTATCTCCTTAATAAATTCTGATCCAAGATCACGATAATGGTGATGATGATGAATACAAACTAAAGATAATGATGGTGATGATGATGAAAATTAAGATTACGATAACTGTGATGATAATGGTGATGACAAAATCCACGATGGGGATTAACATATGTGAAATGTTTATCCTTTAAAATAACTGCGCTGAAAGTTGGATCATGTGGAGAAATAGAAGACAATAAATTATTTAAAGAAATAGACTTGGTTATATTAATTCCTGGAGCCTCCGTAGCTGTCGGTAGAAGAAGAAGAAGAAGAAGAAGCCATTTGGCCAGAAAGACTTGGAAAGTTCGATTTCCATCCATTACGTGAGAAACCTTTATCGGGTCTCTTTCGATTAAAGGTGAGTTAGCCGGTCTCATACAGAGGTAGAGGAATTTTTCACCCGAAAATTCAGATTTTTTTGTTTCCCCAGAACAGGAAAATTAGTCCCGCGAATGAACACACATATACAGGTTTACAGCCATGAATACTTACGATGATATTTGGAAGAGATAGGGACCTCACCACATGTCACAACGCCCATAGTTAACCATGAGACAAATCATGGTAGTCAACCTCCTAGTTAAGAGATGGCGCTTGAATGGAATGGGAATACTAATGCCTCCATAGTTCATGATGTTTTCACAAGGACTTTGATTTGAAAAGTATGGGTTCAAATCCATTCCATCGTCATGTTCAGGTGGAAGGGTCTCCTTCGCAGAAATTCGAAAGCACTTCCTCACAACAAAACAGAAACATCTACCAGTCTCTAATAGGCATTACAATCGCAAATAGAAATTCATTGCAGTCAATTTCCATTTTCGATTTTTGAGAATATTACTTCAAGTGTTTTTATAGCAAAATTAATAGGAATCATTGTTTAATAAATTTTAAACGCTTACGTTTGGCAATATTTAAGCTTTGTTTGTGAGGACTATTGTGCATTAACTGGGTGCTCTTAATACGTGCATTAATTCCCATAGTTATGTAAATTTCTTCGTAAATAACACTGAAATTTCGTAACTTTTGCCCAAATATTCATATATTTGGTATGCATTTGTGCAGTAATGCAATTGGGATTAAGGGTTGTTATGCTATTCGCAAAGGTAATGTTTTTTTATTCAATAATTACCTTTGCATAAGTAATACAACCGTAGTCTAAAATGCATTCATTTATTAATTATGTATTATATATATATATATATTTAAAAATTATTTTATGATGAGACGTCTCATTTTACGAGGGTGGTCTGAAACGTTCTAGGCCTAACAATGAAAAAACGAATTTATAATTTCAAAATTCTTTTTCTTTTTCAACCTTATCTCTCTTAATGCCATTACACTTACTCCAGCGATGTTCCAGCGCCATTATATCCCGTGCCTGTAGTGGTTCTCAGTAAGAACTGAAAAATACCCCTCTACAGCTGCAATCCTCTTGATTCAAAGAAAACCGCTGACAGCGAGGAAGAATTTTATTTTTGAGAAGAGATAGAAGTCAGAGGGAGCCAAATCTGGGGAATAGGGTGGATGTTCCAACAATTCACAGTGTAGATCCCTTAATTTTCCCATTTTCAAAACACCTTTGTGGGCAGGTGCATTGTCCTGATGAAAGAAGATTTTTTTTCTTCTGCAAACTAGGTCTTTTCTCACGAAGGTTTTTGTCTAGTCTGGTTAAAAGATTGGAATAATATTGCCCGCTTATTGTTTTACTTTTTCAAGATAATTAATAAACAAAATGCCTTTAACATCTCAAAACACCGATACCATGACCTTTCCTGCTGATGGAACCGACTTTGTCCTCTTTGGCGCTGAACAAATGGTTTCTGTCTACTGTTTTGACTGTTATTTTTTGATTCTTTTATATAATGGTGAATCCAAGTCTCATCCATGGTAATAATCAACGCCCAAAATCAGTGTTATTCTTGATAAAACGCTCCAAGCACTGTTCAGAGATTTTCATACCAGTCCGTTTTTGATCTGCTATGAGCAAGCGCGGCACCCATCTTCTGCAAAGCTTTTTCATTTGCACTTTTTCATGCAAAATATATCCTACACGTTCTTTTGAAATGCCTATAGTCTCAGCAATTTCACACACTTTGACTCGCCGGTCATCCAATAACATATCGTGCACTTGATCAATGATGTCTGGTATTGTTACACGTTTTGGTCGTCCTTTACTTGGTTCACCTTCAAGGCTGGTACGGCCACGTTTAAACTTGGCAGCCCATTTCTTAATTGTTCAAAAAGAAGGAGAAGAGTGTCCATAAACTTTTATGAACTTCGAATGAATTTGGTTTGGCGTTAATCCTTCTTTTACAAAGAATTTTATAACCGCACGATACTCAGATTTATCCATTTCAAGGGATACAGACAATACTTTTGCTTCAGACAGCTGTATAAAACAAACTACTTGATAGAATGACCTGCAATTTCACATGGATGCTTATGACTTATGACAACGTAGAAGAAAAATCTTGCTGATAGTGTTGCCATTTGTGATCCAGGCCGAGAACTTTTCAGACCATCCTCGTATTTATTTTGTTTTATTCGTGTGGGGTCCCCCCCGTTCCTCGACCTCCCCCCAGGACTGGTTGAGCCATCCTAGTGAGCGATCAAGTACTATATCCTATGACTGTAGCCTGTGTGTGTGTGTGTGTTCAAGGGGCCGGTTTGCCTGCTTGCTGAAAAAAAAAAATCAGATAAACTGTGGGGAAAAACGCTGCTGTTCACGCCCGGCTAACTTGGCTATGGTTGAGGAAAATCCTTAAGCTCCTTACGTCGTCGACGGGAATCGAGCGTAGGACACTCCTTCCCGAGTCATATGGTTGCTTAGCGAATAGCCACTAGGCTAACTGAGCGGATTTAATGAGACGTCGCAACTTAAAAAACAATTGTAAGACAGAAAAAGTGTATTAATTTGAAACATTTTGTGTTAGAAAAGTGTTTAGTAAAAGTAAAAAGTGTATTAAAAGTTTGAAAAATATCAGACGATACTATGCAGAAAGAAAGTCATTGTGTGTATCGACTTTTTTATTTTAAACATTTGAAGTTCTTATCTTTTTCTTATTTTATTAAATGATTCAGAAAGTTTCAGAGATTATCAAAATGGTTGGAAACAATTAAAATTAGAATAAGTTCTAAAATTAGAACAAGTTCAAGCTAACCACTTGTTTAAACAATGGCTTATATTCATTCCAGCTGTGCAGTATTTCCATACACACTAAACATTTCATAATGGAAACAAAAATGAACTGAAAACTTTAATAATTTCAACTTATGACTTTCTGAAGCGAAAATATGAATTTCTTTCCCCACCAAGATATTTGTGTAAGATTTTCTAAACGCAGGGATATGACCTCCGCAAATAGCATTGAAAGGACTGATATCTATGCATCCAAATATCAGCTGTTGTTGGGAATGAGTGAACTAAATGTTATAAAAAGATCATGGGATCCATGCTATTTGCTTATATTACTGTTGTATCCTTTATGGGATTTCCAGGCATACGGCTTTCTCGTTCTCTAAGAATACTGCTTAATTTTTTGGTCACACACATTTTAAGAAGCATCGCGCAATTCTCTTAGAACCAAACCGTTTACTGACGAAACTCTAGCTAGGAAATTCACTACATATTATATTAGTTACATATTGCGTGTCATCGAAAGGTGACCTCGACTGTTTATAGTTACAAAATCGTTAGGCTTTGTTTAAAAACTCATCTATGATTTCAACAAGTTCTAGTGAATAATATAGCAAACTATTTTTTTTTTAAAGCACAATGCCTTCTTTCACATAGGTATTAGCTTAATAATTAACACGACTTCTTGTGAAAACACATGCAAATTAGTGGATGGCCAAGGCAGGAGAGAAAGATTTAATTTACTTAATCACATTCATTATATTTTCTTAGAAGCAACGTTTCCACCAAACTAATTACCATTTGTTTCAGACAAATTATGTTAATCGAATTGCTTAAAGAATATTCTTTTACAATAAAGAATATGACGTTAATTTATAATTGTCTGAATTGGAAGAATGGATAGTCATTTTGATGTCATCGTAAGAATGGATTCTTCAGTTGCGTCGTCAGACAAGCTCAAATAAATCATTGGAATTGGTACAGCATTGTATAGATTATGAAAAAAAAATGAAATATTGCATTTTTCTCTCCCATTATAGTCACATAAAACTCTTACATCCTAGAAGTTTGAACACAGTTCCTAAGAAAATTTATTGCTCATAAAACAAAAGACTTCCATAAAGATAGCCACAAAGAAATACTGCCATTAAATATTTTATCTGTCACTTTTGAATGTGTATTTTATACGTTCTTTGAAAGCGTGTTTGTTAAAAAAATGACATGTCCATCTTTCTGAAATTCTTGAAAAAGATTCAGAAAAAGTGTATTAAAATGATCCTGCAGCGATCATCCCTCACTGTGTCATTGGATGCTTCTTAGTGTTTCGAATATTGTAAGAACATGGGTATTTAAAACCAACCAGTTTTATTCAATGTACATGAAAATATAGCATTCTGTAAGAAATAATATGTATATGTCTTTAATTATGGTACGACTGTACAGATATTTTTCATGAAGAATTGCGAGAGCGCGCGGGCACATACAAACACAAACGCAAATTCTCTTTGCCTTAGAGTTACATTTTTGGATTGCTTGAATTAAGCAAAATGCAAAACTGATATTTATATTATATTATACATTTTGAAATTATTGGATTAATATTTTAATTTTAACATTTGATTCACTTTGTAGATGATAAGTAAGCTCTTTCGAGAATAACGTTGTTACCAAATGCTTCAGAAATGTTACATTGTTACTAAAAGAGCCGGTTTGTGCTGTTACACTGGACTGGCTTAGATATGGGGGGGAATGTCTATAAATTAGATAGTAAAACATAGAACTGCAGTAACTCATAATTTTGAATTCCATATGTTGACAGTCAGTTAAACAAACAAATATTTAGACTATTTCTAAGGTACTGAATTATACTCCAAACTGTTCTTACTAGGATTTATTGCAGACTTATTTTTTTGTAACTGCGTCGCTTTTCATAACATTTTATGGTTTTAAATATTTCTTCCGTGTGCGAAGTCTATATATTTTCACTGCGTTATTGCTTTTTATACATTATGGACCAAATGCCTGTTGGATTCTACGCTTAAGCATTTCGGAGACTCTGAAGAAATATCATTAAAATTTTCGGCACAGCGTAGAAGATAGCAAACCTCTGAGCTGAATCGCTGTACGCGCACGCGCACCCGCTCGTGTTGTGTGGATGCGTGCGGGAGCGCTTTGATTTTCCTCGGAGCTGATCGAAATCTCGATTTCTAACATGCTGGCATAACCAAATGCCTGCTCTGGTTTCGTGTCACGTATTCCGACTCTGCCCCGTTATTTTTTAAGATACTCTTTCTGGCTGGCTCGCTAAGGCATTAGCGGAGAAGAAGGAGAACATTTCCACATAGAATTACTCCATTAGCTCTTGCCCGTACGTTCGTGTCATGCCGCGTAATAACAACCACGGGTGAATTGTCCACTAGGTTTCACGAAGTTATCTACGGGATTCGTATAACCTCAAGAGCAGAGCTGTTGCTGACGTCGAGTATTTTGGAGTTACAAAGTCTTAGATATCGCAAAGTATTGAAAAAAAATGTCTCATTTAGAATGAGACTTGAGAACTTTTTCTGAGGTGAAAAATAGTAAATAGTTCGTTCAAAATCATCTGCCCACTGCACCGAAACTAAAATCTTTTCCGAGAATAATAATACATATAAAAAGGATTTTTTTCTCTGCTAAATATAATAGAATCCTTGATTTATTATTTTAGAAATCACAAATTTATTTCACAAAAAAAAAGATCTTTATCGTCTTATTTTATTCTTCCTTGTTGTACGAAGAACATCTCAAACATGAAGTAATGGTTATGATTTAACTTACTTCACTAATGTGACTTACTCATAGAGTTTTTACTAAATCAGTAGACAACTCACTGTTTATTCTGATCCCATTCTAAAATACAAATACGTTGAGATGACTTGGATATTTTCAAGAATATATCAAATGCAGTATAGAAATCAACATTTCAAATGCAGTATAGAAATCAACATTTCAAATGCAGTATAGAAATCAACATTTCAAATGCAGTATAGAAATCAACAATTTACAGTTAATATTGTTACCAACTGTTAATTGTTATTACCAACAAGATCTGAATCTAATGAATTTCAGCATGGCGAAATTTATTTCATCATGAAATATTTCAAGATTTCAGTGAACAAATTATGGAAACTCTTAGCAATTTCATTTCATAAAATTCACAAAAAGAGTCACTGGAATATACAATAACATTTTTTAATGAGGGAAACTTGCTAACGTTATTCTTATAAAGATGTTTTGTTCGTAAACATTCTCAAAGAATTCCAGATTTTGAAATTCTCTTTTGCAATAGGATATGTTCTCGACAATGAAGAATAAAGAAATTTATGTTGGTTTATGGCCGTAAAAGATTTTACGTTTTGTATTTTGATATATATATTTGTAATTGGTCATTCAAGTTTAGTAATTGTTTAAATATTACTGTATTCTATCTCATAGTTTAATAAGAAAATTCCTGAACGCTGAAGACATTATACTGTATAAAGCGTTTCTCCTCCTGTATATAAAAGTTTCTCTAAGAGTAAATTTCCCATGCCCCAGGTAAGGGAACCCTTTTTTATTAGAGTAACTACAAGTCGCACTTAACAATATTCGCAAGATTGCAGATTACCGCAGCAGTGGAAATTCTGATTGCAACAACGAAAAGTAATTATAGTTTATCCATAATGAATACATACAGAAAAGGCAAAAATGTTGCACTCTTTCATTTATTGAAATAAAAAATAAAGTATTTTCGAAAAATTAAAATTTTTAATTTTTTTTCTGAAAAAAAATTTAAATATAGTTCATATAAAAAAGAACTTTAAGTAATATACTTTAAATAATATTTTAAGACATATTATATTTAACAAATATACACCCTAAAATAATAATGATTTTCGAAATTATAAAATATCACAAATCATAAAATCGTAAATATGTTTGTTTAGATAACTAGGCAAAAGAGACTGCACGTGTCCTGCGTAGACTCACCCTCTCTGCTGCTATAGGCAAAGGTTTCTAAACTGAAAGTCACGGAGGCCTTCTGCAAATGTTTATGGCATTGCACTCATTCATTCAGTTGCTGAAATATGTATGTTCACTCGGTGATTCATGAATATTTAATGCATATGCCAGAATCCAATGTAATATCTGATTGAATATCTTCCCAAATTATCTGTAGTATCCATACTTATAGATCATGTTGTGCAACAGTGCTGCGAGTAACAACTACTGAAATTTGTTTGTATTTTCGAAGTCACGTGGACATCTTTCGCTGATTATACAGATTATCGGTTATATATGTGCACTGTCGTCTGTAAAACTGAGCAATTTATTCGAAACCATAAATTCGAAACGCAGAACAGATGATTTATCTCATTTGGTAGTCATATTTATTGCCATAGAAGCACGTGTGTTTGACATTTTAACGTATTGACGATATTCAAATAGTGAGCACTTTTTAGATACTGAAAGGACATACACCAAAACGAAAGGGTTAGAAGAGACTACTTCAGCTCCGTGACATGCCAGAGTACCATATAAAATGACTATATCACGACTGATCTTTTTGATGTTTTTGAATGTTCGCTAAAAATCTTGTTTCTTTCCCCTTCAATCCTTTCTCTACCCGCTATCTCAGCGTGACGCAGCGTACCGTTTATATTTTAATTAGCGACGATTTGGAAATAAAATTTTATTTTTGTGAATAATGAATGAGATATTTCTCCTACGACTTCAATGTAGTTTCACATCGGTGAATGAGATTTTCATCTATAAAGATGGCTGAAGAAGGATCGATTCATTCGAAAGAAAGTGGTATGTAAATTATGCGATCTTTTATTCATGCACATTCACTAATTGAGTGAATGTGTATGAACAAAAACTATTCAAAAATTAACCATATCGCTAAACGACCTATATTTTTATTATCTGAAAAAATAACTGTCCTTCCGACTGGTTTGTAGATGAAAATCTTGCGTTTCAAAACTCAGAAAAACTTTGCCACTGCTTAGAAGACCAAATTACCTTGAGTTGAGAAGACGTTATAAAGGTTCTTCGCATTCGAATCGAGGTCTGTTAAACTAAAGGGCATCGTTGTAACCGATGAAATCGCTGTTGACTAAGACTTTCCCTTATATAGAAATATCTGTTCAAATCTCGTTCAATTGCATTTTTTAAATTATGTTATTTTACATGCACGCATGCATTGATTTTTCTTCCTACTACGGATTACTAGACAAGGCTCTCAGTTGTATTAGTTGTACAAGACTCAGTTGTTGCGAAAGGGAGCAGGGATATATCTGAGCTTCTTCTTGTTAGAGTTACAGAGCCCGAGAGTTAGATAAGTCCAGAATACTTCTGTGGAGACCGAATGTCGTTCAATGCAAATTCAAGCGTCTATTAAGCAAGACACGTACAGAAAATCCTAACAAATTTCATAAAACCGAAATAATTTCATAGAAAACCATTATTCTCTGAGATTCGAACCCAATTCGAACAGTTGATGAAAAGGCAAATGCTTTACGCACCAGACCATCGAAACTAAGTTCGCTTGAAGCAATTGGATCAAGGATCTGAAAAATCCTCTGATAATTGATGCATTTTATGCACTTCAATTCACATGAAGTTCCAATAACATAAACAGTTATTTTAATAATAATGTGCTAAATGGGAAAATAAACATCTTAAACAAACGCATGATTTTTTGAAAACCATCGACATCTGTAATCATTTTCTCTACGAAAGACACCAATATTTCATACGAATCACAAGAGGTTTGAGAGTTCCATAAGGCAAACATACCCGGCGGCCTTTCACATCTGACAGAGCACTGAAAATGACATGACAGTAATGGCAAATTGGTAAAACTGCATCTAGAAGTACATTGGAGTGTTCTTACCTACCTACCGGGACTAAGGCTTTTCTGCCTAAACATCACATCTACCTTTCTGTAGGGTAAATAATATGTAGCAAATATAATAATAACCATTTGGCTGATTGGTTGCTGGATAGATGAATAAAGAGTGAGATTAATATTGACGGACAGAAGCTTAGACAGATATCACCAAAAGAAACAGATGAAACGATAAATTTACTTGCGTCCTTTTAGGTTGCCTCAAGAATTGGTGAAAACTAACAAAAGTGTGTTTTAATCATTTTCCAAGACAACTAAAGCTAATCTGGAGGAAATAAATCTTCCTGAACACTATACGATATGCAAATACTTTACGTTTTTGAATATGATAGTTCTATTTACTCTTTGTCTTTCACTATTTCTTTAGAATCATAGGAAGTCTTAAGAAGTCTTAAAAAGCGCTCGGTGAATATAACCTGAGAGTGAACATACAGAAACCGACGAATACGCGCAATTGTGTGGTAAACATAATCAGTTTGAGAAGGGTTGTGATTTTTCAGAACACGAGTCAGCTGTTGTTTTTCTTTTTTCTTCATCTTCTTCTTCAGTTACTGAGTTAGTTGGTCTCAGAGACAAGCTGTGAGGATGGCTTCCTTCCAGATGTTGACTCATTTGGTGACAGTTCAAATTCCACTACATCGTGGTATAAATCGCGAAGTTCATATTATTGCCATTCTCAAGTGACTTTATGGAGTGATGACGATGATGATAACTTCGAATTGCTTTAAATTGCTGTTTGTAGTAGTGGGTATTCTAACTTCAAGTCTCTTTTTAATCAGAAACTGAAAGGACTAAATGAAGCATCTTACTGAACTGTGTTATTAAACTGGTGTGCCGATCGTTTCCACGTTCAACAAAAGATTATTTTCTAAATTAGTTGTAACAAGAAATAAACAGAGCTAATTTACAAAGCGAATTTGAAAAGTAGTACCTTCTTAGAGTTTGTTGTAGGTTTTTATTTCAGTTTCCAATATGCCCTCAGTCTTCTGAGGATTTATGTTAAGGTTGCTATGTTAGTTGTTCTATTTCCAATCTTCAAATATCGACGCGACTTAGAAATTTATTTTTTTACAAGATTACTTTGGGATGTTGTTAAGTGATTATAACTGCCCTTGATGCCCCTAACATTCTCAAGAAACGTTACAAAAGAATATCCTCCGATAATGTTATAACGTATGTAGAAAGATTTTTACCTTGGGTACATATGTTAAAGATACCAAGCAATTTTATAAACTTGGATTTTAATCCTTTTTCCCGAGTAAGCAAACAGACAAGTAAGTTCAAAATTTGCGTCTGAACATAGTTCAGGCGCAAACTTGACTTACTTGTCTGTTTATATGTGTGGATCGATTTCTTTTGCTTCTGCATATATTACATTTCTGCTATAACCTGCTTGTGTTGGACTTTGCTCTCCAATTATTTTCTAACAATCCTGAGCTTGTGAAGTGCATGTTCCCAGCATATCTTGGGTGTGACATTATCACCTTCAATTCACTTGATTATCTCTCTAT
This sequence comes from Typopeltis vanoorti, assembly GCF_054136105.1. Lineage (NCBI taxonomy): Eukaryota > Metazoa > Arthropoda > Arachnida > Uropygi > Thelyphonidae > Typopeltis > Typopeltis vanoorti. The sequence goes on along the minus strand of NC_143552.1, from coordinate 147,395,316 downwards.
TGTGGAAACTGTTTTAATAATTTCCAATCTCACTAATATAAGTTATGTATCGGATAGTGCTATTTGATATTTGTGAAAAGTGAAAGAAGATGAAAGAATATATTTAATTCACCTGAATTTTCGTTTACCAGACTTCGCTAATAGGAACTGGTAGTAAGACAGTCACAACACTGGGATATGAAATCGTTTCGTCAACTAATGTTGAATGTCAACTGTGGCAGAAATTAGCACAACATATTAACTATGTCAATATCTTGATATGTTAATATGCTAATAATTAAACGTTATTACATCATGTCTGAATTAATTACTTGAGAAATAAACCGATAATGTAATTTTATAAAAATTGATACTTATTTAAAGTAAAAGTTGAAAATTGTAAATTAAAATTAAATTAACACTTTAGATTAAAAATTTTAAAAATAATGTGGATCGAATATTATAATTATTATTTTTTATAACAAAGAAACTTCTTGAAACGGTTGCGTAAATTCTTTAGCAAACTACATCTTTATAACACTTTTTTCACTCTGTTGAACAACTACCAACAATTTCATTTTTTTTTAAATTTTTATTCCAATATGTCAATAGCAATAGCATATCTTAAATGAAATATAATTTAATTTAAGATATGAAATATGGTGTTCTACCCTTAGGTGGGATGTTATTAACTCTAAATAAAACGGATCTTCTGTAGTTATCGGCAAGGAAGATGCCCATTGATTGTAAAGATTCGAATTGCTTTTATCGCACAACGGACCTTTAGCTTTTCCATTGTTGGTGACTTCATAAGGGAAATAAAACTAGGAATTTTGACTTCCGGTAATTCTAGTTTCTTCCTGCAAATAAATTGAATCGGTCAAAGAACAGATACAATTAACAGAAATGTTATCTCATCGCCTTATTTGTTTCAGTTGTAATTTAGTTTCTTTTTGTGAAGCATATTCCCCCTCTCTGTAGTCGCTAGTTATAAAGCAGAATGAATGCCTCTTCATGGAAGGAAAATTGGAAAAGGATGCCTAATTCTTTGATAAGACACGCATCCTTCCAATAGTGTACATTCTTAAGTGCCGTGCGTTTTCCCTCAAGGGGTTGGTGGGATAGCGATGCAATTTGACCAGGAAACTATTACAGAGCAATATGATTATCCATTGTGTTACTTGTCCAATAGTATTCTAGGTCTGTAGATATGTGTGTTCACTGGGACGGTTTACTTATTTTGAGGGATGAGAATATCAGATTTTCTGGGAGGGAAAAAACAATAAAATCCTCAACCTTTCTATGATACTAGATAGCTAACCTTTGATCGAAAAACACTGATAAAGGTTCTTTTTTCACTTTTATGAAGAACGGAAACTTTATTAGGCATAAAAACTAGTCGAGTGGGATTCGGACTCAGGTATTCCCAACCAAAGGATCCTATCGAAACTAACTAAGCCATGGAAACTGAAAAAAATATTTATTATTTAAAGCTGGCTGTTTATCGAGGCTATCTCTACAATATTCATTATATACCAAGTATTGTTTATGTGATTCACAAGGTGAAATAATTTTTGTCTGGTTCTGATATGCTTTCATAGTATTGTGAAGTATTTAACATTTACAATTCCTAGTAGAATTGAATAAACAAATGTAATAGGATTGTTTTCTCCAAATATTATGATGTCATTATACTGGTATGCTTTTGAAAAACGTACCATTGAGTTTAGAACAACAACCACTATTCTATTAGTACTCTATTTAATGTTTTTAATGAGCCATTCAGTTACACGCGCACATCATTAGAATAACTTCTGTTAAGAGCTAATCTGATTCATATATTCTGTTTTTTCAGGCAACTGGTTCTTTACCAATATTTCTAAGTGAAAGCTAAAAGAAAAAAAAATGTGCTTGAACGTTATATAAGTTAATTCAGTTATACCATTAGTTATTATTTCTCCAGGAGGTGTGGGTTCACATAGGGCGACAACGTTATGAACATTATGAATCACGTGGTTCCTACTCTGAGAGAATGTTAGACACCCAAATCTGTTTCAACGATATTATCTAGAGGATAAACCAACACAAATATCGAATCCAAGATTGACTCACTTAGTACTAGGGAAAAAATATCAAACAACAGCAAGTGGGCCACGTGTTAACTCTCGATTTCTGTAAAGAAACACAAAGGTGAATCACGCAACACAAGTGTCTTTACTTTCCCACTTATAGGGTGAAAAAAATTGAAAAAAAATATGACCAAATATTTCAAACTTTCTCAATGATTTGAAACTAATTAGATAATTTCTTAAGGAGAAAAGATCAGCTAAGTAGCAGAAGAATTACTAATAAGAGAGAATTACTATTTAAAGTTTTGTTTAGGTACATATACCTGCCCTTATTCCTCTTCAAAACAAAGAACTTTATCTGCTTGGCGTCGAAATTTCACAGCATCTGTTTTCTGTAGTTTGCCCCCAGAACTACTAAGTTGGAATTTGTCCAAGAAAGTTGATTTCTAAAGCCCTGAAGTCATTAAGATGGGTAATATGCTAGGTAAGCATACGGGCGCATCTGATTCCATGCTCTTAATGACTTCCCATTCTCTGTATGCTATTTGGTTTCCAAGAGACCCTTACAGCTGATGCAGGATATTCCCAAGACCTTGCACAGAGCAAGCGAAACAAGTACTGTTATAATCCAGGTAATCAAGTACTTCCGAGTGAAGTATTTTCTTGGTAATATGAGTATTTATAATAATTTGCAGGACGGAAAACAGTCTCGAGTGTGTTATTCGACACGTAATACTACTCAGTGCAACTTTGCTTGAAGGTGTTATGCAATATCTTGTCATTAAGTATCTGTTTTCAAGAAACATTTTATTGCTTCCTACAAACTGTAACAGGTAGAGTATACCAGTATATATATATATATATATATATATATATATATATATATATATATATATATATATATATATATATATATATATATATATATATATATATATATATGTGTGTGTGTGTGTGTGTGTGTATAAAGTTAACGAGTGTAGATTTTATATTTTTCGTTGTTTCAATAACCGTTAAGTATGATAACTGTAGTATCGTGTAATGTTATCTAGGCAGGCCTACACCTGCCCAACTCGATGTCCAAACATATGTTTTAAGTAACAAGTGATCCATGAAATTTATGCTACATTCGCATGTTTTATGTTCAAGAATGAAACGTTCTCTTAGGGTTTTAACTAGAAATGAATTCTAATGATGCACTTCAGGAGAAAATCGGAGAACACACACACACACACACACACACACACACACACACACACACACACACACACACACACACACACACACACACACACACACACACACACACACATCACGCTCTTTGAAAAAAGAACAACAAAAAGTTCTTAAAATGTTCAACTTAGATATGTGAATACGAGTTCAACTTTAGACATTATGAAAATACATATAAACATTGATAAAAGCTGTTTCAAAAATAATCTACACATCGACCGCTGTTGGAAAAGAGAGGACGGGTAAGAATCTTTACGTTGCTCTCCAAGCAGCTATGTTAAGAAATCCGTAAACAAAATAAAACAAAAAGAAAGAAAGAACACGAAACCTTCGGGAAGTTCTTAGTGTTGGAGAGTTAGAGTACACGAAGACTATGCCTCACTGTGGTGACAAAATTCTTTCCACTATGACAGTCAACGAATCATTCACCCGAATATCGACAGCTGGCAACTTTCGCTAACATCTCTATAGAAACTTCGCATCAGTTACTTGTGACGGACGTCTTTTTTACCGCATTTATTGGCGAGAGGACTTGTTCATACTTTGGATACTTTCCTGTTTTCTTTTCATTATGTTTGTTAATGAAAAAATGGGTTTTCGGAGTTGTGAATTCTTTCTTCGAACAAAATTCCTTACGTGACTTCTTGCTGATCGACTTCAGCAATTACACTAAATCTTGAGAGAAATCATCACACTCCTTCTGTTTAATGAAAACTGCAGGTAATATCTTGATGATAATTATTTCCAGTCGCTGCTTAATGAAAGAAATCAACTGTCAAAATAAAGATCGGAACACGTATTTACTACTCTTTATACTGCTCCTTTGAAAAATTTCTCTCACCACTTAATACCGCGAGCTTAGTGATCTACTCGCTATAAAAAACCACTTCAGAAATCTTGAACTCAAGCGCGGATAGCTTCTTCTTTAATTCTTTTTTTTTCAATCACAGTAATGTCAGTAAATCTTCCTTTCAGACAGTAGCGTTGGAAGTCAGGAGAGTACGGAAAAGGCGGACCTTTTTTGGTAGATAGTTTTGTTCATTTAAAGATGTATTTTCCGTCAGACGATCTTATTCTCAGATCTGGTGTCCGAATGCTTTGTACTGATAAAAATCTGTTACTAATCAGGAAATTCATTGGTATGATGAAGGGTATCTCTTCCTTGAGTTTCGTCATTGGAAATATATTTACATCCACTACTCTTATTTATAGATGTTCCCCAACACAAACAGGCCACTTTCCAATATTATACACGAACGCCTTTCGTTCCCAAAAGAGAGCAGACGAAGCCTGATTTAGGGTTTTAATAACCCTAACTGACGTTTGACGGCAAAGCTAGTGGGCCACTTGCCTCCACCCTTAGCCTACCACAGAACCACAAGTTGGATGGCTTCTTTGAAAATTGTTATTGATGCGCGAAGTGCACCAATAACAATTCGGATGACTTTGATGTGTTTAAGCTACAGTCGGCCAACTTTGACTGCCAAATCTCTAATTATTATTATTACTGTTATTATTGTTGTTGTTGTTGTTCTTGTTGTTATTTATTTATTTATCATATATGGGTGCCTGTTAACAGATATACGTCATTGATAATCGCCATTAAATTAGCTGAGTAATACTGTATCGCATCTTCATTTCACAAGAGCACGTTGCATTCCTTACATGCTATAAAACCCCACCAGATTAACCGCACTCTACTATCATAATAATAAGTATCGCTGATAACCTTATAAAAGACAAAAACTAGAGATCTAATAACTTTATACGGCAGCCACAAATTTCCGTTTACAGAAATACACAGAAAGGCAACAAAACATACAAGAAACAGGGGACATGCACTAAATAACATCCTTAACAGCATTGCAATAAGATATTCTATAGACCAGAGTAAGATATTCACCGAACAACGTTAACTTACAAATACTGTGCTAAAACATAAAAAAACAACTAACAACTAAAATTAGGAACACGAAAAGACACTATTCTTTCAGAAATTCGAGGAATAGTGCCAATATGAAGGAATTAATAACCCGAAAAAGGAAAAGCTTCCTACAAGATTTTATCACAAAAACTTCGGTCAGGAAAACAACCAGAAGTAACTCGCAGAATCGTTTCACTACGCCTTCACAAACAACATCGTGCAACTCGAAAAAGATACTTTTCCGATTAGGCCCAACACGAAACTATTTTTTATTTTTATTTATTTTTTTTATGTTGGGCCCATATACAGGAGGTTGGCTGATCAACCTATAGTACGTTAGTACCGTATATGGGTGATGGGTTGTGAAAGGAGAAACTTCTTTACCTTTGATTTGAACGCCTGTATGTTGTATTCCTTGGGAAATACGTCAGGGGGAAGACTGCTCCACAGTGCTGCAGTAGCAGGGATGAATGAGGAGGAGAAGAAACTTGTTCTGTGTGTTTCGAGGTGTACTGTAAAAGGATGTTGAGCGGCAGATGTACGTGTTCCAATGGGCTTAGTACAGGGTGGGGGAATTATTGATGCTGTTTCAGATTAACCTTTCCCGTGAAAGTATTTATAGAATATAGATTGCAGAGACCAAGCGTCTATGTGAAAGTTGGGGAGGAGCGAGTTGGTGAGGGATGGGTTATTTATTAGTCTAATCGCTCTCCTCTGTATTGAGTAAAGCATTTTGAGGGAGCTTTTTGGAGCCCCACTCCAGATGTGAGAGCAGTATTCGAGAGTTGGGCAGATTTGTGACTTGTATAGTGTTAACAGCTGTTTAGAGGTGAAGTAGCGTCTTGAGCGAAAGAGAAAACCTAGTTTTTTGGAAGCTGAGGATGCAATGGTTGTGATGTGTTTATGCCAGGAGAGGCTTGATGTCAAGGTAATTCTGAGAAGAGAAATTTCGTCTTGTCTGTGAATTTGAGTGTTATCGAAAACAATGCTAGGGAAAAATTGTTCTTTTTTGTGAGAAATAAGACAGAACTGGGTTTTACTAGTGTTGAAGTTGACAAGGTTGTCTGAGCCCCATCGGAGGATGGCGCAGAGGTCGGAATTAAGGGCAGTGGTGGTTGATGTTCTGTGAGTTGAGGTGAGTTGTGTAGGGTAGGGTTTGTCAAATGAAAGGGAGGAATGTAGTTTGCTGTCATCTGCAAAACTGTGTACTTGGTGAGAGGTCAACTGAAGTAGGTCATTGATATAGAGAAGAAAGAGGGTCAGTGAGAGAACTGAGCCTTGAGGGACCCCGGCATTAGTTGGATGTGAGAGGATAGGGAGCCGTCTACCATCATACATAGTGTGCGTCCAGAAAGCAAGTTGGTAATCCATCTGCAGAAGTCCTGAGGCAGTCCAAATGATGGGAGTTTGCTTAGTAAGCCTTCGTGCCAGACTCGGTCAAAGGCTTTTGAGATATCAAGTGCAACACTTGGAATTCGCCGAATTTATCCATACCGCTTGTCCAGTGATGGTTGATGTATGAGAATAGATCTCTTGTTGAACGGCTTTGGCGGAATCCGTATTGGTGGTCGCTTAATAGCCGGGTACCTTCAAGGTAGATTAGGATTTGAGAGTTGATGATTTTCTCCATTACTTTAGATAGGACTGAAGTGACTGAGATAGGGCGGTAGTTAGATGGCAGTGATTTGTCACCCGTTTTAGGAATGGGTTGAATATAGGCCAGTTGTTTTGGGATATATGTACCAGTGGAGTAAGAGAGTGTGTACAGGTGACATAGGATAGGAGCCAGTTCAGATGCACAGACCTTCAGGATAAGTGGAAGAATTCCGTCTGGGCCAGGAGACTTTTTTGTGTCTAATTTAGACAGCAGGATTGGGATGTCTTTTTGGCAAAAGGATATAGGGTGCATTGTATGTTGGGCAGTTGGAATGACTGGAGGGCATTTGCCTTTGTCAGTTGTGTGTGCATTGGAGCCAAAGTGTGATGCCAAGAGGTTAGCTTTTTCTGTAGGTGATGTTGCAAATTAGCCATCTGGGTATGATAGAGGTGGGAATAGTGTAGTGAAAAAGTTACGGCCAATTGCCTTGGCAAGGGACCAAAAGGCACGGCTGCCGTTTGGACAGGCTGCAAGCTTCCTGCTTTTTAGCCGTTCAAAATCTGTTTTGGAAGTATTGATAGTATTTTTGAATTTGTTTCGGGCTTCAGTGTAAGCATTGAATGAGGATGGGTTTCTTGATTTGAGCCAGTTGTGGTATGCCTGATTTTTCATTTGTACAGCCTTGACACAATTTTTGGAGAACCAGGGTTTAGTTAGGGGACGGCAAGACTGAGTAGTGTGGGAATATATGCTTTCATGCCAGCGAGGATCACTACAGATGCCACCCTTGGGTCGAAAGGAATTAAATAGTGTCTAGTTAGGGAATTTGAGATGAGTAGTGTTGGGGGAGGTGAGATTTGAGTTTCGGTTAAAAAGAGTACTTGGGGTTTGGTGGACTGCAGGTGGTAGTGGATGCTGTTGAGGTTAGAGTTGAGGCCACGGATGTTGGGGAAGTGGATATGCAAGGTTCTGTGAGGCATGGATTTGACCCCAAGGGTCCTGCACGTTTCCTCAGTGCTTGCATGCTGGTGTTCTTGGTGGCTAGTGGCGTCACTTGATTTTTGGAGTATGGTGTATGGAGCTGTCATGAGGGAGCATCTTATACCCAGATTACTCAACAACTTGCCATATAAGATAAAACATCCGAACAATTATAAAACATTAAAAGTAGAACTATTGAAATTGTATCGGTACACTTAGAACTGCAACATTTACCATACATTTCACATGAAACATCTTAAGCACAGGAACAATCGCTAATAAAAAGAAAAAGGAAAGTATTTAGTTAATTGTTAATTCCACTGGCTTCAGAAAAACAAACTCAAGCTTCTGAGTCAGTGGATTACTCCGCCTCCTCATCGTTTTACTGATATGATTAGATCTAGCTCATTTTCATAAATATATCATTCCATTCCTTCCATCGCTTTTTCCATATTGTGTATGTAATCCAATATAAATTATTATTATTGGCGTGAAGTGGAGGCAACTTCTTTTCATTAATATATCATGTCCATTCCTTTACTTTATGTAAGACCCCCCCCACACACACTTAATTATTCAAATAATGTTCTTAGTCTATTATAAACCTTATTTTAATTGAACCAAAAAACGAAGTATTTATTGCATACAACATAATTGAATTAATTATGTTTTATGCAATCCGTCTCGTGGTAGAGGGGCTTGGTGTCCCATTGACCCTGAGAGCAATGCCGGCGGTAGCTGTTCTGCTAGTAGGGCCTCCCAAGCCGTACTGGTTACAGTTGAGGGTCCTGACTAAGAAAAACACCCTGGTCCTCCAGATTGGGGATTAAGCATTAGGCGGACAACTTCATCTTGTACAAATCTTACTTGTTAGGAACCAAGCACCAAATAAGCCCTCAATATCGGACTGTACAAAATGCAACTCGACCTGTTGCTTGAAATAAAGGATTACGATTTGGAAAGTGGAATGTCAGAAGCTTATATAGAGCAGGTGCACTGCATAATTTAAGTGATGAACTTAAAAAATATAAAATAGATATAGTGGAAATTCAGGAAACTAAATGGATTGATAGTGGTGAACATAAATTAGGGGATTATTTGTTATTATATGGTGGAAATATCACAAACTAGGAACAGGATTTATGATACAAAGAAGGTTATGGGATTCACTCATAAGTTTTGAGGCCAGCAACGAAAGACTCAGTAAAATAAGACTGCTAACAAAAAAGTTCAAAATATCTTTAATGCACATGCACCCACAAAGGAAACTGATCAGGATACTAAGGATTAATTCTATGATACTCTGGAAGGAATAATTGATGAAATACCAAATAATAACATAATTATACTTTCAGGATACCTTGCAAAAATAGGAAGACAAGAAATCTAAAGACAATATATAAACAATCGGAAATAATAGCCTGCATGAAATCTCAAATGATAATGGGATAAGGTTAAAAATTTAACAATATCCAAGAATCTGATAATAAATAGCACAACATTTATGAGAAAAAGACACACATAAACAAACATGGACATCAGCTGATGGATTAACCCACAACCAAATTGATCATATTTTAATAGAAAAAAAATTTAGAAGCAGTATTCAAACTGGTACTATAGAAGTGCTGATTGTGATTTAGATCATTATTTAGTAGGACCAGTAATGAAAATAAAACTTAACAAAAGCTATTTCAATAAAATAAAATAAAAAAAACTTCCTAAACTCAATATTGATAAACTGAAAAACAATAATATAAGATCAAACTACTCTAATGAAATAAAATCAGAGCTTAATAAAGCTGAAAAAACTGAAAATATTGATACTCCATGCCGCAAGCGTGGCCAACTTCATTCTATACGCGGGCCAATATATCATGAGTGCTAGCGTCACGGGCCGCGCACTTTTAGACAGAACGTAAATAAATATAAACTCTGCATTTTTTCAAGGAAATAGTTATATATATTGAATTGCTATATTTGTTAAATCATTTTACTACTGGGAGAACAATATAAAATACTTGAAACTGATCACTGTAACCAGAGCAGAGCAAGTGACTTTCAATGATGCGTTACTCTGAAGCGCATAGAAATCTACCACTCTCACTACTACAACTCGCACAGAGAAGCAGTAGGTTTTATAAATTGAGTAATCTTTTAAAGCAATTTTGATTCCGTGTTGAGAATATAAATTGTTTCCGTCATCAGAAATAATGAATATAACTAGCATATCAATCAGAAAATCTGCGATCGAAACTAATAGCTAAATTGATAATACATATAATTGAATATAGTTTTTATCCTGCCGCGGGCCGCACAAAATCACGTTACGGGCCGCATGCGGCCCGCGGCCTTGCAGTTGGCCACCTATGCTCTATGGAATGAAATAAAGTGTTGTATAAACAGAGCGTCTGAAAAAGTTTTAGGATTCCAAAATATTTCATACCATAAAAAATGGTTTAATAACAGATGCAAAAAAGCAAAGAAATGAAAAAAGTAGCTAAGCTTAAATCGTTTCAGAACCAATAATAACCATAAAAACTATAGATCTGCTAGCAGAGAAACAAACAAAATTATTAGGCAAGAAAAACGACGATATCTAAAAGAATTAATTGATAAAGAGAATAAATATAAAAATGCAAGAAACTTTTCTCAAGGTATAACTAAACTAAATACAACTATCAATCAAGAACTGCAATAATCAATGATAATAAAAGACAATTATTGAAAATGACAAAAAGATGACTGAAAGGTGGAGGGAATATTTCAAACAGCTGCTAAACTGCCAAAATCCCAAAGCGACATTCCTAGCCAGAATTTACTCTACTTGTGAACCAGAAGTCAAAGAACCATCATTTAGTGAAATAGAAATAATCATTAAAACTATTAAAAATAATAAAGCAGCAGGATTTGATAAAATTACATCTGAACAAATTAAATATGGAGGAAACGAATAAACTAACAAACTGTTCACACTAATTAAACTCAAATGGAAAAATTAAAAACTTCCAGAATACTGGAAAGAATCAATAATAATCTCCATCCACAAAAAAGCGATAAAAGGAAATGTGAAAACTATAGCGGCATCTCATTTTTAAATACTAGTTACTAAATCCTGTCTGATATTACCCTAAAAGGAATTATCCCATATGCAGAGAAGATTCTTGGAGAATATCATGTAGGATTCAGAAGAAATCGATCAACCATTGATCAGCTTTTTTACCTTGAGACAAATTCTAGAGAAAACTTGGGAAAACAATAAAGAAAGTCTTAATGTCTTCATTGACTTCCAAAAACCATATGATAGCATACATTGAGAAAGTCCGTGGAATATCTTAAAGAAATTTGGAATATCAGAAAAATTAATCAGATTGGTCAAAATGTGTGTGCAGAAAACTCAGTGTAGAGTCCTCGCTAACAACATATTGTCAGAGCCATTCAACATCTCAACAGGCCTAAAACAAGGAGATGCGATATCACCTATACAATAGTATAGGTGATATCGCATCTCCTTGTTTCAACATTCAACATAGCTTTAGAAAATGTAATTCGAGAAACAACGAAAAGTATTGTGTCATTCTCTGCATCATTCCTGGGGTATTCAGACGATATTGATAAAATAAAAATGTGTGTCAAAATGTGTCAAAAAATGTGTCAAAATGTGTGTGCAGAAAAATCAATGTAGAGTCCTCTCTAACAACATATTGTCAGAGCCATTCAACATCTCAACAGGCCTAAAACAAGGAGTGCGATATCACCTATACAATAGTATAGGTGATATCGCATCTCCTTGTTTCAACATTCAACATAGCTTTAGAAAATGTAATTCGAGAAACAACGAAAAGTATTGTGTCATTCTCTGCATCATTCCTGGGGTATTCAGACGATATTGATATTATAGGAGAAAGTGCACATGATATAACTGTAACTTTTATAAACTTTAAAGCCTCTTCCGAAAAAATAGGTCTTAATATTAACCAAAATAAAACAGAATATTTAAACGTATCTAGACATAATGACCTCAGTAAGCCATCAACTATTCAATTTACTGACATGATATTGAAAAACTCAATACAATTTAATATCTCGGCTCTATAATAACTAAAGATAGTAAGATCCAAACAGAAATAAAGATGAGAATCCAAGCAGGTAATAAATCATATTTCTCAATTCAGCACCTCCTCTCATCTAAAAATCTGTCATATGAATTTAAAATAAATACCTACAGAATGCTAATTAGACCAGTCGTATTATATGGTATAGAGACATGGAATATAACAAAAGCTGATGAAGACCAATTACAATACTTCGAAAACAAAATCTTAAGGAAAATATTTGGTCCGGTGAAAGATCCTGTGACAAATGAATGGAGAAGGCAACGAATAAAGAACTCTATGAACTTTATAAGAAGCCACTAATAATAAATGGAATCACAGCTAGTCGAATGAGATGGTTAGGTCACCTGGAAAAGATGGAGGATAACAGGCTAGTGAGGAGAACCTTTCTACATCGCCCAAATGGAAGACGTCCTAGAGGAAGACCCCGTAGAAGATCGATGGATAACATTGAAATGGACATGAAAGAGCTGAAGCTGCGAAACTGGAAGGAGCTAAGGATAGGAAAAAATGGAGAACTGTGGGGCTTGCACCCAAGAACCTTAAGGGTTCGTGAAGCTTAAGAAGAAGAAGAAGCAGAAGAAGAAAATACGAGTAGTTCTATATAGAGTGTAATAATGTAATAATAGTTTTATATAATATATCAATGTTACCATGCATAGTACAATAATATGACTATGTAATGTAGATAATAATATGTAATAAAATATTAATATTAGTGAAATGTTTTTATAGAATGAATTACAGCAACTTCGTACTGTATGGTTGTACCAAATAGTTAGAAACATATTTTAATTGTAAATGTAAATATAGTGTATAATCACACTTTCTAAATTTTGAAGAAAAAAATGTAAACTGCAACATGTATTATTATTTCACGTATGTAACTGTGATTTATATATGGTAAATTGTAGTTTAATAATAATGTGTTATTATTATTATTATTAATAGCAATACAAGTTGAATATTTTATATCAGTTGCGCAAATTATTAGGATAGTATTTAAATTGTACTGAACCACAAGTAGTAAAATGTAGTATTGTTTTCTAAATTGTACAGGGTATATGCATGTAATTACATATAATTTATTTGAAAGACAATATTGTATTATTATTATTAAAAATAATCTTATTATTATCAACAGACCTCCACGTAGTCAAGAGACTCGCTGTGGGAGGTGTCACCCTCGCATGCACAGCTCATCCTACCTCGACTTAAATGCATTCAATGTCTCTGCACTCACTACTCTAAGGAAAAGTATTACAATCACCCACTCCCCATGCAAAAAATCTCCTCCTCATCCCCTTGCTCATACCCACCTCGTACAGCTTCCAAGGATGGGCTCTCATACTCCCCCCTGTCTCCAGAATTCTATGGAAAATCTCATTCACTCTATTCTGGTAATTGCCCGTTATAAACTCATACATTTAGATCATGTCTCTCCTCTACCTTGTATCAACTAGGCTTTGTCATTTGTATTCTCTTAATTCCTCATTTTTCACATTCAAGATATCATAAACTAACTTAGTCAATCGTGTGTGAAACCTCTCTAATATCTCATTATACTTGTGAAAACCTGGTGACCAAATCTGTGCAAAGTAATCCATATGAAGCCTGATCAAAGTTTTGTACAATGGAATCAAGAATTTCTTACTTCTCCACTTTAGTGTTCTCCGTATCATTCCCATAATTCGCTTTGTTGCCCTCATAATTTTGTCCACGAAATTTCAAGTCTCTATCCACTATCATCCCCAGATATTTCATTATCTCCACTTCCTTTAAAATTTCCCGTCCAATCCCATACTTTGCAACCAATCTTTGCATCCCAAAATTTAAAACCTTACGCTTTGCAATATTAAACAGAAATCCCTACACACTCTCTCTTGTTCAGGCAGTCTATTTAGGTCCTCTTGAGAAGCTACATCGTCTGATCTACTTCTTATAATTATAATAATACTCTTCTTATAATACTCTCTGCAATTTTGTGTAATCTGCAAACAGCTGTTTATCAGCATTTAAGCCCTTTCCAATGTCATTTATATACAAATTAAACAACAATGGTGCCAAAACAAATCCCTTTGGCACGTCACTAGTGGCTCTCCCTTTCTGATAGCTTTCAGACAGCTAATCTTCAATCCAACGCACTAATCTCAAATTCAATTCTCTCTCTATTCCAAATTAACTACTAGTTTGTTGTGGCAACTTATCGAAAGTCTTTGCAAAATCTAAACATACTAATTTATATGCATCCCCTTTGTCCTATGTATTCGTCATATAGTACAGCGACAAGAGACGTAAAGCTTTACAATTCTGCATGTTTGTGATCATTTAGTGCATGTGAGTCTGTGTGTGTCAAGAGCTCCTGATAGTTTGGAAAACATTCTCATATGGTGTGGCTTTGCATTATTTGTTATTGTTCTACTTTTCTTTGGTAAATAGTTTGTATAGAAAGTGTAATGAAACCATAATCCAATGGAGCTGTTATTACTCTCACTTCTGGAAGAGTGATCAGTAACTCGTGTCTCGTGCTTCACAGACTGCCCATATTAAGTTTCACTTCATTACATTACACTTTCTGATACCTTTGTATGGGGGGGGGCATATCTAGAGAACAAAATATGCAGACATGCAAACAAGAACAACTTTGGTTTTATCATTTGTTTATTTTTTGTTTCAAACACTACTGCTGACAAATAACTGAACTGCGGTAACGCGATTTATTAAAGTCTTTAGAGGTATACATGGTGTCTGAGTGAATTATTATTTCGGAATATTAAAATTATATATTTCATTGATCAGTCTTTATCAGACGGAAATATCTTTCATTCATACTTTCTTAGTTTCTTTGCGATTTTCACTACAGGCTAGATTGAAACTCAAAATGAAGAAAGTTTGTTTTAACAAAAGCTGAATGCCAGACCAATACAGTTTAATATTGAATCTGTTACTGAATGAAGACTTCTCTGGGCCATTGAGTGAAAGAATGAGATCATCTTTTACCACTTGTTGGATGATATTTATCACAAGCCGTGATATTAATTAACTTTGCTTAATGGTTTTTGTTTCAATTACCTAAAACTGAAATGTATTAATTTACAAAATTTAGGTTTTGAGAAGTAAATGAGAAATAAGTTCATTGAGTTACAAAATTTTTCGATTAATAAATGACCATTAAAGGTTTACAAGTATGAACTGATGTAAGTACTGGACATAAGTTTTATCACTCAACTTTTTCAAATTTACAGCGAATTAATGCTCAGTCCAAAAATTCAGAAGCAGTTAGGAAAATCCACACTTCTATCAATATTGTTTGTTGCACCCTTTATGGTGCAACAAACGTTTTTTTTTATCATAAATATGGATTCATAATACAGTTGTATTTGTTTCTTGTGATCATTTACATTACCATAGCAGCGTAGTTGGAATGACACACTATATTTTGTTTCGCAAAGACAGGGATTAGAATCTCAGTATTTTTTATGTTACTCCCAATAAGGCGTAAAACCTATAGTACTTTACTACTCTGGGGAACCTAGTTTTCTTTATAATTTTTGTAATATTTTTATTTATTTTTACCTGGTTGGGAACTCTGCTCTAGAGATCTAAAATGGTATTTTCTCAAGCACTGCAACCCTATAATAAGCGGGGAGGTGGCCTCCGATGAAATTCGTCTTCCACCTGGACAATCATATAAATCCATGCCCAAGTAGATATTCGAACCTAATGCCGTGGTTAGAGAGCAGATATGCTCGTCACTTAGCCAACCAGTCAGCATGACGTAAGTAACGCGTATAAAGGGCTTTCATGATTCCTTTTTATATTCTATTTGAATATTATGGATATTTCACTCCCTGTTGGAAATGTAACGTTTTTAGAAATTTACGGTAAATAAGTTTATCGTGTTTTTAATCAGGGACAAAAGAAACCAATTTAAATTTCATATCTCAATCTTACGTGTGCAGTTTTCCGATGCTAAATTATCTCAAATATGTTTCTTCTTAAGGAAGATAAAATATCCTTTTAAGAAAGCATGTTTTACTGAGTATGGGTTCCAGTGATGTAGTACAAAATCAGAGTCATATATATATATATGACAGAATGCTCACGGGGTCATATATATATATATGACCCCGTGAGCATTCTGCTTTTTCTTCCAAGCTATTAGTGGTATCAAGTGATAATCTGTGTTCGTTTGAAATTGTTTTAAATAAAAAAGCGGACAGATGTTTTCTTGTATTAATATCTATTCGTTTTAGAGTGGATTAAATGACATATTTAATTTTGCATTTCCTCTTTCACATTTGCAATCTGTATATATAACAGAAACATCAGGTTTATGCTGAATTCACAGGCATCCGAAAATGTATTATAACTTCGTTGAAGCCATCGTCATATTTCAGTGGCTACTAGTCAAGTGTGGATGCATCAAAATAATTCAGAGGTAGAGTGCAGTTAGAAATACACTTCTAGCTATTGAAGTAGGGGAGTGAAACTGTTTAGAATTTTCTGTCAAAAGCATGAAACAATATTTTAATAACTATATTTTGATCTAAATCTTAACAGCTACTCTACTAGATAACACATCAACAGAAACTGATTTAATTCGCTTTTAGAAAACAAACTAAAACAAAAAAAATGAATATTTTTTAATGTTTCGTAAGAGCAAATTCTGTTTAAAAGCAACTAGAGTGTTTTTGCGAAAAATCTCTACAGGTATTTTCTACAAAAGCAAATACTCCACTATAGCTATGTACAAGTGAAATCCCCATTCGTAATCTGTTTTTTTTTTTGAGTCGGAGATGTCGAAATGATTTTCTTGTACCATTATTTACTGTCGAAACTTTTTATCCTCTTTATACTTACGTCAGGATTCGTACACGTTTTTTACTTTATATCATGGAGAGAGAGAGAGAGAGAGAGAGAGAGAGAGAGAGAGAGAGAGAGAGAGAGAGAGAGAGAGAGAGAGGAGAGTTTGGATCATCTTGGCTTTCTTAGATGGATTTTCTACAAATCCTACTGGCAGCGAAAAACGCATGAATAGATACAAAGAAGAAAGTAATATTAAATTTTTCTTCCCAACAAATACTTTGATGTTGGTTCATAGATTTAAAATGAAACAATTTATTCCATTCAGTCATTTTACATTGCATGACTGGGGAAAAATCATTCATATCCATGACAAACAATATTTGCACGAAATTCTTCGATTAAGCTCTCCGAATATATTGAATCAAAGTGGCTAGAAAATTATTAACTATTTTTTATAGAAAATAAAAATAAATTTCTATATAAAAATATATTATATGTAAATTTAAAAAAAAGTTTGTTTAATTTTTATTTTCTTAATGTACACAAATTATTCTTAAATATTTATCACAGCTTTTCTTAGAATATAAGCATTTCTTAGAATAATCTGCAAGTTAATTCGAATAAAGTGTGAATAAAATGAACATGACAATAAAGTGCAATTTACTTTCATTAGTTATTAATTACCTGTGGTTCATTAAAATCAAATCGTCTGGGCGTTTTGTTTTGCATAAAGAAAATCCAAATTTCCAGAACGGTGATATGCCGTTATCATTATAATCGGAGAATTGTCTTCTTGTTTGTCAGCTCCCTACAAGGGCTCTAAAAATCTGTTCAGTGAGCAAATTCTGTTGATCAGTTAAGAGATTTTTTCCACTTTGTTGCAGAACAGCGATGCATGAAGCATAAAGCAAAATAGACTTAATAAAAGTCTTCTTTCAGTGTCAGCACTTTTGTCATCCGTATACTAGACTAAATATGTTTCAGATGAGTCTGTTAACTCCTAGTTTAGCACTTCTCTTAACTTCCATTCGCATGCATTTTAGCCCATTCATTGCCTTTGTAAACTTCGTTGTTCTTTTGCTGGTTTGCATGAACTGGAGTTCTTTTCAGAAACACAGATGCAGTTCTTGTTAAAACAGCATGATGTCGTTATTTCTGTTTCTAGTAGAAACAAAGATCGTTCCTTTAGAAGTGTCAGAACTAAAACTTCTACAAATGCTTTGGCTTTTAATTATGTAGGAGACAGTTGATAGAACTAGTCATTCCAAGGAAACACAATGAAAGGTTCTGCCCATACTCCGCAGAGTGTAGTATAATTACAAAGGACGTTACGATGCATTTAGTGTGCTCTGCTGTGAAACAAGCTACCTTCTGTTTGATTGAAATGATTTCTGACACAAAGCAATCTGCAGCTGTGATGTGATGTGGAGAAGTCGGCTAATGACAAAATAATTTTGTTCTCTAAATTACCTCCCACATCTCTTCCGTGGAATGTTTCAGATGTTTAAAACATTAATGTAGTTGTCTAAAATATTAATGTAATTACCTTAATTGAATTTTGCATAATTACGTCTAAAGAAAAACAAAGTCTAAAGGAAAAAAAAAACAGGGCATTTACTGATTTCAATTTTTGTTGGTCTTTTATATTTATGGCATTATTACTGCTGGTGCGGTAAATCAATAAATCACGGCAGATTAAAATATCACACCTTTAAATATATTCAAGACGTGATTTATTTTTATTAAATCTCGAAACTTATTAAGTAAAAGCAGTTTAGGTTTAACTAATATTATTTTCAGCATATTCCCTTTATTTTTCCAATCAAGTCGTCTTGCCATGAGGCTTTTAATGTGCTGTTTGAGTAAAGTTATTTAAAAAAACAAAACTTACGCACTGTATGGTGTACATTATAAATTAAAGTTTGAACATTACGCAGTACTAACCTATAAAAAAAACCTGACCATAGGCAGTATAGAACTCATTTCGCGCCAGCACACTTAACAATAATTTGACGGTTGGATCTAAAAATGATCTAGTTTGAATATTTATTTAACATTACATCATTCTGCGTTTCACTTGATGCAATTTCCTTGTACTCCAGAATATGACAAAAGTAAACGCAATGATAGGGTAATATCATATTTAATATGTTAAATTATTATATATTAAGTGACATTTTATAATCGGAAAACCGTTTGGAGTTGTCGACGCTGCCACGGATACGTCACTTCTTTGAGTTCGTCTTTATATGAAATTTCAATTTCACTTTTATGTACTGTATTTTTAGAGGATTTGGATTCTGGCATTTCAACTACAATACAACAGTAATTTGTCTTTCATCATACAAAAGCATTAATTCAGTCAGACTTGTTTTGCTACTGTTGAAGTTCTCGAATGAGCTAAAGTTTTCATTGCACTTTTAGATGTTTCCACAATTTTCTCATAGACTTATCCCCAGAATGTGCTTACACTCTTCTGTACATTTCGAAAGAGTTGGATCCCTATTTATAAGGATCTCCGTATTGATATTCAAAGGGCGGATTGAAAAAATATAGTTTCTACTCCCGTCTAGGATACAACGAAAACTTAAATAAAGCACGTTCAACTGATGGTGAGTTAGCCTGCCTCATAGCTTTAGTTGCTTTCGCCAAAATTCCAAATAACAACTCTTTGTATCACAAATATATGATAAAATAGGCCTCATATAACTGAGTTTCATTTCCCACTCCACTAAAACTCCCCTCTCTCTCTCTCTCTCTCTCTCTCTCTCTCTCTCTCTCACTGATATTCAAAATCAAATTCAAATAGATGTGGCAAAGCGTTCCAAGATAATATTCCAAATATTCAATGGCTCAAGTCAATAACTCCAGATTTCATTCAGCCTCCACTACAGCCCGAAATAATTGTAAGAACATCATCATCAAATCGAGATGTTACAGATGGATAATTAAAGGCCATTCAGTATCATCTATACAAGCGGTCATACTAGTCTGGAATCAACTCTTCCTGCGTGAAAGAAAACTTTTATCTATCTCGTCCCTTAAAAAGTGACTAATAGTCAGCTATTAAGCTAGTATCTTATTACTATGACTCTAATATGTAAAAGCACATCATGTGTGTTTAAAAAAAAAACTTATGTAAAATACGCTAGTGTTTGCTAAGGTAGATTAAATGAAATTCCTTTACAAAAAGCTTATAACTGCTTTTCTTCTATGTTTATTTTATCACCGAAATAAAAATGAAATGATTTTTAGCAGCGAAAAAAGAAAATGAATGTATCAATTTCGCATTGAGAGTTATTAGTAGTAATCCATTGGTGTTTTGTCGGTTGGTTATTTGGGATTAGGGCCAAATCCATTAGGCCTACAAAGCCTGTACAACATATCTGTTATTTCGTCCATTTTCCTGGCCAATTTACCTATTTAATGCGGAACGTAATATTCAAATTTCAAGAAAAACAAAATTGATCACTGCCGCATAAGGTCGGATAATTAGGTTAACAAGAAAAAAAAAGTTGATTTTTTTATTTATTATTATTTTTTTTTTATTGAAGACTGCGTTTTTTTGAAAGTTGATTTTTCAGAGATCGAACAGAAACCAGAATACAGTAGATTCAGACATCAGAAATTCTGTAATTTGTGACAAAAGGATATATATATATATATATATATATATATATATATATATATATATATATATATATATATATATATAATGAAATTGAATTTATATATTATATATTTAGTGAAATTTGAAGAATAACTAATTGAAATTTGGGAAAGTTCCCATGTGACTCATTCAGAAAGAAAAATATCTAATAGAAGTCTCTTCCACGTCCCACTATACACTGTGGTGTATAGTAGGACGTGGAAGCATTTACACTTTTTCTGTCCTGATTTATCACATTTTTGATGATCATATTCCAGAATATTCTAACTGTTGTTATACTTAACGTATTTGTGAGTTTTGTTAATCAATATACTTGAAAGTTTTGAGGTTCGTTCGTTTTGAGAGCCATACACACGTTTCGCTTAGGTAAACTAGATGAACTTAATTCCATATTGTTTTCTCTGCTTGGGGGTATTTGCCTGCTAAGTAAACTAACGCTATGAATAAGTGCATTATTTCTGTTAACTCCATGAATACTGGCGACCAGTTTGAGGAATGAAAAACTCAAGTTTCCGGGAAGAAAACCTTTCCGCTCCATACGAAAGTCAACGCTTTTCTTATATCTACGTCACAGTTATTAAACACTATAGTGTCAAAGGACACCATGGTGTGAGGAACAAACATTCATGGCGCCCATCTTAATAAGATGGGCGATAGAGATCAATGGGAAATTTGGACAATTCTTCCTGTAATGAGGTCCTACGCTATTGTGGGGGCAAAAGTCCCTTGACCTCACTCGACGCTCCAGTTCATCTGACTGATGTTCAATAGGGTTAAGAATAGCGCTCTGTTAGGCCAGTCAAGTGTGGTAACATTCGTGTCCACAAGCCTCGCAATTATTCATTCATTCATTTCGTATGGTGATTCAAAGGCGATGAGCCCCTTTTACGGGTAGGTACAGCACCACTTCAATCCCACCTATTTTTATCCGGGCTCTGGATTGGTATAGCTGAAAATTCAGACCTATGGCTGGAGGGATTGTCTTAGGTATTCCTGACTGTAGTCCGTGTGTGTTCACGGGGCCGGTTTGCCTGCTTGCGGGATGAAAAACCCAGATAAACTGGGGAAAAAACCCTGCTGTGCACGCCCAAGACCGGCTAAGTTGGCTAGTTGGGGAAGATCCTCAAACTCCTCATGTCGTCGTCGACGGGAATCGAACCTAGGACACTCCTTCCACGGGCATATGGTTGCGAAGCGCATAGCGACTAGGCTAACCGCGCGGACACAGCCTTATGATGCGATGAATTGTTGAAACACCACAGTGTTTATTACATCAGTGTAACAAACTTTTCGGTTCTTTGCAGAAATCGGTGGTTTCGGAATAGACATGCGACTGCCAATATCAATCCTCTTCAATTTTCTTGGCAAAGTTCGGTGAGAGATGGGTTGAAAAAAGCCTTCGTTAAATGCTTCGGCCAATATTTGCACACAGGAAGTTCTGTTAGTCCGTAGAAGCCTTCTAAGACGACGGAGTTCTCATTCCTGACAAAATGTCTTAGGACCACAGTTACACCTCTTAGACCAGCACTGAAGACTACTCGGAGCTCCACCCAATAAACACCCGGATATCTCAATGTTTGAGAACCGCTATCATATTCTTGGCAACTAGAATGATGAAGCATGTGACCATGAGTTTTGCATATATACTGTGGATGTGACCTTTAAATACATCTGCATACATTCATTAGAAAGTACACATATCCCGAAGCATGATTTAAACTGTCGATATGTTGGTCTGAAAGCAGAAGTACTATCCACTCGGTCAATCAGGCGAGCACAGTCGACTTCAAAAATCCTAGTCATCCTTCATTGCTTCATGCCATAGTTTTATAATTCTCTGCAGTCCAATCCCAGCGACATACATTTTCAGTGGTATCTAGAAAATTCACTGGAAACAATTTATCGAAAGACAATTTGTCTCACAACAATTTACTCAAAGGCAATTTATCGAAAACTCAATTAATCCAATAAATCATAAACCGAAAGACAGTTCATCGAACAAAAATTTTTTTGTTGTTCGATGAACTGTCTTTTTAGTGAGTTTTAATGGATCCACTATGTACAGTGCTACGAAAGTATGCAAACACCGCCATTCGTCGGACGACACGTTGAATGCGAAGTTCTGGGCATCGACTGGAACAATCTGTACAAAACATTTAGAACCGAGGCTCACAACATGGATTTCCATGCTAGGACCACAATAGGCAAGACCCATATTACCCGAACCAACATGCAGCGTCGTCTATAGTGGTGGAAACTTGGAAAGCTGTCGTACGGAGCAAAGAATTGCTCCAATCTTACCAGAGTGCTTTACCTCGACTACGAAATTCGAAAATTGCGATGGAATCGTCCTGATTTTCCTGGTTTGTTCTCAGATCTCTGTTTGTGGCTACGAATAGAGAAGTATCTGCGTATTCTGTACAATGCGATGCTTTGTGGTGTTATATACGGAACTGACCATCGTCTGCTGCTGTAACTGTGTGGTTTTGTGGACACCGATGTTGCCATACCAAATAGCTTCCACAAAGCCCTGATTCCACCCCCACTGAACGTCTGTGGAATGAACTGGAACATCTGTGGAATGAACTGGAACATCAGATGAAGTCCAGGGACGTCCTTCCTACAACAGTCGAGAACCTCTTTACATGCCTACAGAAAGAATGATCCAAAATTGCCATCAATCGCTATCGTACGATTGTATATAGTATGCCCCTTCGGATTGCTGCCTTCATGGCAGCAAAAGGATCTAGATCTTATTAAGTTGGCGTCATGGCTGTTTGTTCCTCACATGATGGTGTCTGTTGACTTCTTTCCAAGCAATATCTATCATAACACATACCGAACAAGAAGCATGCATACAAATCGATCAGAGATTACACGCAATTAAGAGACTAATACACTTGATGGCGGTAGATACTAAATAATAGTAATAATAATATTAATAGTAATAATAATAACAACAATTTGTTTGTATAAAATTTATTTTAAACATATTATGTGAAAGTTTGCTAGTTATTATTATACGTCATTTTATTGATTATGTCGAACAAAAACAAAATGATGGTAATAATATGTAACAGTTACTAGTAAAGTTTCGAAAATAATTTTAAAATACAAATCAACAATATTTAGTCTCATTAAGATATATTAAGATATACATTAAGGTATTAAGATATACATTTCGAAAAAAGATCAAGAGATGATCTTTTTTCGAAATGCCCAATCTGAAAGTACAAATTTTATTTCATCAGAATTTATTTTAGCTGCTTCTCGCTAAGTGTTCAAAAAGATGTATGAAATATCGATTTATTTGCCTTAGTAACTAGAAAATTCCTCGGTGGCATTCTGCCAGAGAACAATCGTGATGCAGAATATATAAAGAAAAAATTGCAGTTATTTGTTGCAAATAGTACACAACTATACAAGTACTATTGATAAAATATGTGGAGATGAGATTCTTAGACTCCATGCAGGGGCCATGTAATAATAAAAATCAAGAATGGTATATACATATTTGCAAGTTGCATATTCAGTCGTTCAAATAAATACTTCGTAGAAGTGATTTACATCTAAAGAGAAGACTTGAATCCAACATATCCACTCTCGACGTGAATAAGTTGAATTTTTATATATTTTTGAATATTTTCACAGCGGAAACTAATTTGGATCTTATATATATATATATAATATTTAAAAATGGAAGATGAAATGAAATAGGTGATTAATTAATAAGTTAAACTCTCGGATTTACTTTTTCTACACGAATATTACTCAACTTAGAAAAAAATATAACCACTTGGTTATCATTAAATAATACTCTACTTAATTTTAGGATTCCGATCTTCTGTTTGTAGTTTTGAGCAGTGTCGTATTCAGTAAAATAATTATACCCGAGAAAAAGTTGGGAATGTTAAGTTTTTTCTCGTTTTTTTTTTTTTTTTGTTTAACCCTGAGTTTTTTTTCTTTATCCTAAGTATACAGCTTTGGGGAACTTGGCAGCTTAGTAAAGAAGTTTAAAAAAATACTTTTAATTAAGTAGTGGGTAAAAGAACTAAAGAGAACGCTTCGAGGATAAGTCTTTGTACTGAAGATTTAGAAGCAGGAAGAAGCGAGTGCCTCACGATGATGACAGCATTCTTTTCAGTGGCATGACAGTCAACGAGTCGTTCACCCGAATATCGACAGCTGGCGACATTCACTAACATCTCTATAGGAAACCCGTATCAGCTCCCGGTAACAGAGGCCTTTTTTTCACGTCAACGATTGACTAAAGGGATTCGTTCAATACTTCCGGGTATTTTTATCTTCTTCTTCTTTGAAGTTCGGTACCTACAGAGGCGGTGTTAAATCTACATTAGCACATTCCACAGAACAACGATTTGGTGCATTAAGTTAATCGAAATTTCTTAATCAGGGCTTTATTTGAGTATTTAATTAAACACAGTTTAAATAACCGTAACTTAAAAGTACTTTAAAAAGCCCTCCAAATAAGTCTAAAATTACCGAAAATGAGCTGGCAAATTTTCACTACGGCTAGAATGTTCTGCCTTCCCCCCCCCAACCAACGACACATTTAATTCCTTATTCTTTTATTTTAAGTTACTCTAAAGCTACAGAAAGCTTGAGTGACATGTAACTTACATTTTTGACTTCACTCATACAGTAAAAGGTTTCTATGGAAACGTCTTAGAGGGAGATTATAATTAATTGTTAAATCTGGTTATTTTTTTTCTCATGGTGTTGAGGCAGACATCCGTACTTTAATTGGAAGAGTAAACTCTGTGTGTGTAGAAATTCTGCTACTGAGGATCCCTTAATTCCTTTAGGAAGTTCAAATCACTAAACCATTAGTATGTCTTGTTTGTTTTAGCTACCTAACTAATTTTCCAGTTGTTCGTGCGCCCACGAATTCTCTTTCCGATATTCAGTCTCCGATTATAAACCCTTGTGGTCAAATAAATAACGAAACAACTGCATTTCATAATAATTTATTTGAAGATTTCAATATCTGACTTATTTACTCAAAACTTTGTATTAATTTTGTTATCTGATAAGCATAAAGTTTTTTTTATTGCAAATATATAGTTGCAAAAGTGTTATCGTGTTAGATCAAACTGAAATATTTGAACAATCATTGAACAAAAGTTGATCCACTCAGAATTACACGTGATATAAAAATCTCAATACATGGATGCTTTTAGCACTGATAACAATCCACAGTGACGTTAACACTGCTCTCTCCAAAGGACAACACGACCTAAACCACAAATGCTAATCATAAAAAAAAAAAAAAAAAAAAAAATAGTGCACCGTACACCACTGACGATATATAGTCACACATACTATTGCTTAATGGAGGCTACCACTGTTCTGAAATTACACCCGTGACACAGGCTAAATACCTTGGTTTGTAGCCTACATTAACAATCACCTGAAATGGACTAACCGTTTACTTAGTCCATTACGAAGGTATTCTATTTAGAATATCTTCGTAACAAACTATGCATTATTGATGCAAAACTCTTCCAAGCAAAAAAAACATGATGCCAACCAACGTAAAAAAAAAAATTCATATATAGTCCGACTACATAAGCAAGAGCTGTCGTTGGCAGACTGCCAAGAAGAGTCAGTTCATGTTGAAGGGGAGAAAGAAATAAGACGATGTACGAATTCCAATTGGTCATCAACACGCAAAATCACGTGCTTTATAGGTAAAATTTCCCGACTTTTATACAAGCAAAATAGTTACCACTTTAAAAACTACAAGGATCATAAAAGAGAAGTTAATTTTCCGACGTGTAATAATAAACAACCCATCCCACAAGACGGATTGATTACTTACCCTATTATCGGAATGGATTCTCCTTCTTTTGACATGTGCAGAAGTGTCGAAGGGTCTTGTATCTGTGGGCGTACTATATCATGAAATCTTTGAAACAATACTAAGTTACGGTATAATTTCCTGCACAAACACAGCAAACACTCACTTATCAAATTTAGATTTACTCCACTGAAGAATCGTTTCAGCAGTGCTTTGGAGACCCAATACACACCACACAATAACCGACCCCTAATGACAAAACACAAAATCCTGAGCTTAAAGATTCTAAGTCACTATGTACTATTATTAAGACACTAATACTAGAGAGAGAAAGAGAGAGATAAAAATATTATTATTATATTATATTATTAATTTTAAGTCCTGATACGATCTGCACTCTGCTTTTCCACTTCATTGAAGACACCTCACAGTAATCTGCAGACGGTCGTGGATAGTATGGCAAGATATTTCCTCTTCACACACAAATGTTATTTGTGTTTTATCTACTTATTTATCATGCTTATGATGACTATAATTTTCACACCGTCTTACAGAAAGTTTCAATACATCATTTTGCATGTATTGTCTATTGTTTCCGGAGTTAAAGCACTTTATAGAGGCAGGTTATCCGAGTCCAATAATAGTTCTAATTCTCTGAATCTAAGCAAAAAATTACGATGAATGAAAATTTTGTGAAATATTTTGGTTGCAAGGTTATTCTGTTGTTAGAGTAAACTCGTTTAGCAGTAGAGCAGTCTGCTTTAGATTAAGATAGAGTATCTACAATGATGCGGTGCAGAGGAGATTAATGAAGTCTGATCGATTTAAGGTTAAGATTAAAGGGATGAATTAGGGCGACAAATATAATGTCTTTTAAATTAGGGCATAGAATTCATTTAGTTAGTTATTCTATCTGTTTCGTAATTTGTAATGAAAGCGTGATTAGTGTGAAGAAACGAGAGAGAGAGAGAGAGAGAGAGAGAGAGAGAGAAGTGACACACATTCACGGATTTATTTTTTAAATAGTGATATGGTGGTTGTCCCTTTATATAGAAAGAGAGAGAGAGAGAGAATTGTAAATTTGGTGCCCAGTTTTTCTACGTCCATTTTCAAAGGCAATATAAGTTTCCGATATAAAACTCCTCTCACATAGCCTACTAGTTGTGTTTATTATCAACATTTCCTGCACAAAACTCCCTCTAGCTCTAATTAAAAATAATGAATCATATTCCATTGCTTCGTTAAAAACATTTATTTTTTTATTGAAAAATAGCAAGCTCGACCTTCCTTCGTTGGTGAAAGTTAATAAATATCGGATTGATTTTCCTCAGATTTGCCTTCGGTTATTCCTGGATGATCAAACCGTTGCTTTGGCATCAATCTCTAAAAGTGGCTTTGCATTTCTTGATGAGCTGCAAGTTAAAGTCGCACCAAATTGAAAAGTTAATACTGCAAGCGGTAAAAGTTTGAAACGCGATTTAGAAAGTACAATATTTTCTCCTTCTCAAAGTGTAGGTTATTAAGAAAATATAGAATAAAAAAAAGTTTAATTTTAGGTTAGACAGAAGTTGTTTAATATTACGTAATGAGAGGTATGATATTTGGTCTTCTGCAATTGAATTCAAAATCTGTTCAATAATGTAATGCGTTCTTAGGAATCCAATTTTTTTAAACGGATAATTATAATTTGGATGGGTTTTTTTGTGAGAAATATTATGATTTTACAGAACAACGAAGGATAAGGAACAATTGATATTCTGATTGTACCTTATTTTAGAGAGGCTATGGTGGAAGATATGCATAAGGAATAATCGCAGAATATTAATTGTTCCTTATCCTTCGTTGTTCTGTGAAATCCACTATGATGGCTGTTGTTTGGACACCACTCAGAAACGAATGAATCCATCTTGATGACATTTTGAGTATATGTTTAGACTTATTTTTGATATGTCTTAGCCGTCGTATTTTGTACGAGGGATTGAAACTGCAAATAAATCTAGTTCTTGGTGCCCCCGCACCCTACTGCCTCCGAAGAACAGTCAAGATTAGATGACTAATAACATCGTACTAAGTAGATCTGAAGCACGAGATGATAAAAACAACACGTTAAGCAATGATACTGGCTAAAGGTGAAAACCCACCATATGAACATTACGGAAACAGCGATACTAACCGGATGAGGAAATGGAAAATTTGTTTTCATCACTCGCATCGCTGTAATTCCGATCATATATCTCTTTGAAACTTAATTTCTCCGGTTTCCGGTCAGAATATGTTTTGCATTGACTATTAACAAGTCACAAAGCCAAACGCACCGAACTGCAGGGATTGATTTCAGATCCTGTTGTGTCTCATGTACATCGGCAGCTATATGTAGTAGCATGCTCCGAGCAGAGTAACAAATGAGAAATTCACAAACGTCCCCCAGAGATAAAAACACTTATTGTAGTTTATAAAGAAGTTTCTTGAACGATTAATGATACACTTTACTAAATATATAGCAGACAGTATAATTCTTTAATCCATAATTGTGAACAGGATATATTTTATTGTGATTCATATTATTGTAAACCAACCTCGTTCGAAGATATATTTCAGTCAGTACTGTCATAAAATGTAAGCTTTTGTAGTAAAATTTTCACCTTTTACTATATCAATTATTATTATTATTATTATTATTATTATTATTATTATTATTATTATTATTGTGATTAATAAAAATGGTGCTTTTCTCTTCTAACCCTTGTGTGTGTGTGTATTAATGTCTTAATAGTCACGAAATGATAATAATAATAATAATAATAATAATAATAATAATAATAATAATAATAATAATAATAATAATAATAATAATAAACTATATTAAAATAACTGAAAGTGCTAGTGTTATGAAAGGTTATTGCTTGCAATTTTTAAATACACTCTGATTTCTTTAATTTGATAGGATTAGTTAATAGAATATCATTTCAAAATTATATATATAATTCACAGAAAATGAGTATTCGCAAGATATTTCATTAAATACACGTATCCATCGCAAGAGTATTGCACGAATAACAAGTATTCGTATCAGGATGGTTCAGAGATCCCAGCAGGATAGTTTACCGAACGATAATTTTCCGAAAGACAATTTTTAGAACAAGAAATTAATCCAAAGGCAACTTAGAGAAAAATAATTTCCTCCAAAGAAGCAAGTCATCGACTGTCGGTTCGTTGAAAAAACACAGTTCTGTCACATCCGTGAATCAGCGGTTTACGCTCCACATCTGTGAATCACGACTTGGACGTACCTCTAAAGTGTTCAGAAGGTTTTTAGAAAATTTAAGTTCATTGCGAATTTAAAACCCGTGAGCGAACTCCGTTAGTTATTATCCTCCTTTTGAAAGGTCGCTTTCTTCTTTGTCCTTACCTCGCATCTATTAATGCACTTGTTCATGATTTGTGTTTCTTAGATCAAGCACAGATATTCTTCAGATGGGAATATGTTATGCATTTGCAATGAATTCGTCTATTATTCCAACAGGAGTAACATTAGCCCGGAATCCCTTCGGATAATACCGAGTTTTTTCATGAAAGCAACTTTAAGTATGACTTTTATTCTTTGAAGAAATCTGTGAAGCACTTAGCATCTTAATCGCAATGATGCAGCTTAAAACTTTCTTTCGATTTTTGGCTTGTATTTTTAAACTTCTAATAGCGAAATAGTCTGCACTTAAAAGACACGGTTCATTTGTAAGCGATTACCTTTATTGCGAAGCATTTTCCATTATTCTCTAAGTTTTATGCATTTCATGCAAATAATTAGTATCTGAGATCGCGATACCAATTAGTTTAGCGAATTAAAAATTCTGTCTTTTCCTTCTTCAGACATATTCTAATTTTCTCATTGAAATAGGTATGTAATTATTTGTTCATTATAATTTTACTTACACTAACATAGAAAACAAAACAAATGTTTGAATGGTATAATTTACACTAGTTGCTTATTTCGTAGCATTCTCGTTTATTTAGAAAAGTAAAATGAGCATGACTTTATCAATATTACATGTGACAACAATGCACCCTCTAATAATATTCTAAAGAGATCTATCTACAACCGGCATCCGAGTTAGGAAGTGGAGATAATTTCCGTTTGTAGTCCGTGAAAGTGCATTAGATCTGTTACACTGTTTCTCATTTCCGTCCATTATCCGAATGCTAAACCTTTCTAACAGAGAAAGAGAATCCTAAAGTTGCTCTCCATTATGCTGAGCGCATTTCTCCTACTCGATTTGCATTTGGAATTTTATTCGTGCACCTTCAGATGTGAAGCAGGTGAGAGAACCATCACCAAATGTTACTTTCACTACAACGTTTCCTCTTTGATTATTTATCAGCAGTGGAAAGTTCCTGAGATGTCAGTGAGATTAATTCTAATCAATGAAGTAATTTAAAGGATTAATGCTTTGATTGGGAAATGGAACACTAAGAAAATGTAAGACGCGACTTGTGTTAAGCTTATTAGTACAAATGTAAGTAATATAGCAAAATATATTATTATTATTATTATTATTATTATTATTACCACGTGATAATTTCGAGGATTCATCTCGGACTCCACCACACATTCACTTTTTCAACTACACACAACGACACTACTACTACTACTACAGTACTTTCAACTGACAACGCCATCTATCGCCCACCACCACAACCAGTAGTATTTTTCGTTAGTAAATTGCGTCTGTTCTACTGGCCGATGTATTTGCTCTAGATACCAAATACGAGTTATTTTTCAACTCACCAATAAGCAGTTACACTAACCGATGAAATTTATCTCCCACCATTGGTTGGAGAGAGGAAATTCCATCTACTGAGTCAAAGAGGCCAGCAGACTGGTGATAGGGATGCTTCGTAGTAAATCAAATTTTGTTCTTCAGCCAGCCTACAGTTTAAAACTAATAGATATAGTAATTTAAAAGCAGCATAAGAGAAACGGGAATGGAATTGAGAGAAAAATGGGATGATGTGCAATCCTAAGTTTCACTTTAAAATCTAGTGGACAATGCTACTATTTTGCAATGATTGCATAAGAAGGGGAAAACTATATTCTATGAAATTCTTACGATAGTAGTACTAAATGTTTTCTTAACTGAATGTGTCTTTGCATTCTCATTTCTTTATTCCTAGCATAATCCCTATCCATGTCAGGGAGAGATCCGATCCGCATCTAGTATATAGAAAAAATCCTTTCTCGGTGTGTGTGTGTGTGTGTGTGAGAGAGAGAGAGAGAGAGAGAGAGAGAGAGAGAGAGAGAGAGAGAGAGAGAGCACCCTCCTTCTAGATGTGAGGAAGCTGAAAAGAATAAAAAGAAAACATCCGCGTCCACTGAGATATCAATGCTTGTCTGTGAGAGGATGGAGCGCATATCTTTTATGTGCTTCGTTTGAGGTGTAGCAGATGTGTTTCTGTCGATAAGGTGAATAGAATGTCCACTCTTTCTGATGCGTGTCAGAAGCAAACTCTATCAGTGTGGACAATCCTGCCTTTCAGGAAGTTGTTTACTTCTCCTTTGTGACGTGAGACCATATGCGTTCCTTTTCACTGAATACCGAATATCATTTTCTCGCTAATCCTTGAAATTCCAACAGAATAAATGTGATCGTCATTTATATTAATATGATCAAGAAATGAATTGAGATTCCTACCAACTTTCTGTATTATTACACATTCTCTATAAGACACTATCTGATTGCATGAAAATAAATTACTTTTGAATAAACAAGCAAGAAATTATTTAGCGCAATCATGAAATTATGATTATCATGAGAACAACCACGTAAAAGTTGGAATAATTCAATTTTACAACAAAATCAGTTGGAACCATTCTTAGGTGCGTTTAGTAACTGTTTATATTGATTATGACTGTCTGTCTGTCGGTATTCATGTTATTCTTCGACTATATTGGATTGATTTTATTGCAATTCTTTATTTAGAATCTAAAAAAAAAATGTTATTTCAACTGGAACTTTGAGTCTAATTTTAGTTATAACTAGACCATTTCACAGACATAATTTAAGCTGCTCCGTAGTACAATTGTAAAAACAAAGAGAGATTACGCCTTCGATTGGAAAAGATCTAAAATCAGCTGAAAGAGAATTTGTCGATTCAATGCGTAGGTACCAGGTTTTTTTCTCATGGAAACTCACGGAAACATACAGACAAATCGGCCAACAGGATACACAATTTACAGAGAAAAAATCCTATTGTTAGTGGTGGTGGGTGGTAGATGGCGTTGTGTGTTAATGGTTAGTAGCGCTATAGTGTGTAGCAGGAGAATCAAATAGAGGAGATGAGTTGTGTAGTGGTATCCTTCCTTTCACAGTGAGTCCCAGGCTTTGGAGGTATCACGTTATAATAATAATAATAATAATTTCATAAAACTATTCAAATTAATAGTAATGGGTGGCTAGATGAAATCTAATTAAATTCGGAATGAGAATTGCTTTTAAAATATTTAGTCATTTCAATTTTCATTTCAATCAGACTATATTAATGGAAAAATTAGGAAAAGAATTTATATATCTAAAATCGTTTCCTAATTTTTTCATTGATATAGTTTGATTAAAATCAAATTTGAAATGATAAAAATGGCTACGAAGAACTTTTACAAGAGACTTTCAACTGAAGGTAATTTGACCAGTCTTCTACGTACACTGTATGATTTTTTCTCCAATAAACTCCGATTTTTCACCATGTTAAACAGGTCAAATAGACACAAGTAATTAACCACACACACACACACACACACACACACACACACACACACACACACACACACACACACACACACACACACACACACACACACACACACACACACACACACACACACACACACACACACAGGCCATTTGACTGATAGTTTTTGTTGCTTCGGCGTAATTCAAAGAAATAATAACACAAAAATGTGCCATTTTGTCTATTATTAGTCCAATTTATTTTATATTGAACGGTATTACTATATAAGAATATTCTTGTTATAGTTTTTAAAACATATTTTCCATTCCTTTTTATTAGATAATGCTCTAATCGAAACCAAAATTGGCACAACAAAACATGTTTCACCAAAAAAAAAGTCTAAAAACTAATTGAGTTTGTATTGTGATATGATTTCTTTTTCAGCATTTCACTGATGTACTTATTTTGAATTATTCTACATCTGCATTCTCAATACCATTTACATGTACATTCACTTTGTTTCTATGTTTTAAACATTTCCTATACGAGTATTTAACATTTCTCGTCTCCAAAAAAACTATTAAATAACTGTATTGATTTATTGAGTATACTGAACAACTTATCTGCAAAAGGAGGTTATTTTATGAGAGGAGAGATCATCTCATATACATTTCCTTTTTCTGGTATTCTAAAAATGTAAAAGAATATATTAATTATTTCGTTAAAGATTTCTTTTAAGGAATCTGTTTGAATGTCGACATGGATTAAGTATTAAATCTGCACTGCCAAATTACGTCAACCCATTTTATACTTTGCGGATGCATCAACACAGGCTAATTTGTCATTTAACGCACGCACACACACACACACACA
Source organism: Typopeltis vanoorti (assembly GCF_054136105.1). Classification (NCBI taxonomy): domain Eukaryota; kingdom Metazoa; phylum Arthropoda; class Arachnida; order Uropygi; family Thelyphonidae; genus Typopeltis; species Typopeltis vanoorti. The sequence continues at coordinate 147,361,525 of NC_143552.1, read as the reverse complement.
CACACACACACACACACACACACACACACACACACACACACACACACACAATCAGTGTTATCGGTGTATAAGTAGGTAATATTGCAGAATTTGAAAGAATACGCCTCCGTAGTACAGTTGCAAGAACGACGGTACATTGCGCCCTTCGATTTAGAAAAAGCCTGAGTTTGATTCTCGTCTTGACTAAGAGGAATCTTTATATGGGCTTTTTTTAACTAATGGTGAGTTAGCCTTTAGTTAAAAAAAGCAGATAACAGGGATTTCTCCCGAAAACTCAGGCTTTTCATCACGCATACAGACAGATCGGTCATGAAAATACATGCAACATACAAAAAAAAATTAGTGGTGGTGGTGGTGATGGGCAGTGGATGGAGTTGTGTGCAGATGATAATGGTAGAAGCGGTTCTATGAAGCTGGTGGATTAATTGGTGGAGATGAGAGATAGAGTGCCCTCTCCCGATGAGCCCTTGGACTCCTTGGATATGTCACATACTAATAATAATACGACATTTAATGTAGAAGTAACGCATCAAACGTCTTAAATTCGATTAAGCTATAGAAAACAGTTCCTAGAATGTTCCCTAACCGGGATTTTTCCTTTGCTGGTATGAATGTGAAAATATAGTGTTTGTTTCAAGTCTAGCTTGCGTAACAAAGTTGACTCTTTGTTGCTTGAGTCAGTCTCAAATTGACTCAGTCCATGTTCCCTCATGGCATAAACCGTAATCTCCTGCGTTGGCCGCTAAAATTCTTCTTTCTTCCCAGAATGAAATACCAGTGGTTCAATAAGGAAATACCGTGAGTAGGCATATTTAAATAAATTATAACACCGGAATTAACTCAAGTAAAATATTATTTATTAATATAATTTTCGCCTGATCACATAAGGTATAGGAATACGAGTTATTTCTTATGTATCTGAAGAGGTAGTGATAAAATAAAATAGAGATAAAATAAAGGTAAAAAAAAAGATAAAAAAATAAAATAAATATAGAGATAAAATAAAATTTCGGATCTTCATTTGAACGCTTTGGATATTATGATTAGTTTAGATGTTGCTTCATTATTTACTTTTCATTCACAAGAATTTCCTTCAAACATTGTTAAAAATTCTTATCTTTCTATAAAGCCAGTGTGTTTGAAACATTGAAGATTGAAATAAAGACGAATGCTGATTTTAGCTGAAGTGGCAGTTTGGAATCCAAAGCAAAGCTGCATCTTTATGGTATGGCTTGCCTTTGTTTCTCACAATTATTATTTATAAAGCATGAACAGGAAACTGGCTTAACTAGCATTATAACATTAACGAAAATAGTATTAACATTTGAAAGTGTTAAGAAAGGGAGAGAAAAGAAATTGCCATAAAGGAGAAGCAATCACTCGATTAGAATATACGCGGGATGTTCAAAAAAAGACCGATTTTAAATAGCGCGCCAACAGGCACACAGAGAGAGCGCTGCGGCTACTAAACGCATCTAGCGGCAGGTTTTCACAACCATTTGCCGCGTTCTTCTATGAGCAATAGTCGTCGAGTTACATCAGCTGAAGTGAGCACGTTCACATGCTGTTCGTCGGATTAGTGACAAAGTGATAATGAAAGAGCTTGAAGAACAACGCGTGCGCGCGCGTGCGTGTGTGTGTGTGTGTGTGTGAGAGAGAGAGAGAGAGAGAAAATTTGCTGCAAACTTGGTGCATACGGGGGGGGGACTGTATGAGCCGAACGCAGTGCTATGAGTGGTTTAAACGTTTTAAAAAGGGCAGACGTCAGTCGGTGAAGATTCCAAGCCTGGACGACCTTCACCATCCACCGACGACGATGTCGAGAGTTCGTGCTCTGATTCGTAGAAATAGTTGATTAACTGTCTGAGAAGTTGCTGACGAAGTGGACATCAGCAGCATGGGATCTTGCCATCAAATTTTGACTGGAAAACTTCAGATGCGTCAGTGAAAAATTCGTGTCGTGTTTGTTGACTGATGATCAGAAAGAGAACCGTGTTGAAATCGGTCAGGAACTGCTTGCCAATCAAATGGTTTCCCAAGCTTAAACCACCTTAAAAGCGTCTCGTTTACAAACCATAGAGGAGATTCAGTAAAGTGCGATAAGAGAACTGTGTGCCAGAAAGTGCATTCTAGGAAGCATTGCAACAATAGAAGAAACTTTGGGAACGGTGTATCGCTAGTAAAGGGGACTACTTTGAAGGGGACAGTGCTTAAGATGTTGTGAAATGAGCAATAAAGTTTATATAGCAAAAGTTCGGTCTTTTTTTGAACACACCTTGTATAAGTCATAGTTTCTTTTGTTGCTACAAGGAAATAAAAATTGGAATTCTAGAAAAAATATGTTCACTGGTCTGTCAGCACTAACGTTTTGAAATCAGATGACTGAGTATTAAATGTATAATTAAAGAATGATGCATGAATACTGTAGATTGTTAAAGGTTTTAATGTGCAATATTCAGAGGATGAACGGGAAGCAGTTGGTGACGTAAATTGCGAATATCCCGATGAAAATATGGCATGGACAGAAGGTAAAGAATGAAATGGGATTCGTAGAAGTTTTCTTTTCTTCTTGTCTCATGTTCTCGGTTTTAAAAACAAGAAATTAGTTTATTTTTAAACATATTAATATAACGGAATACAATGTTCCGATGATGCCCTCCTCTATGATTTTTTTTTTCTGCTGCTGCCAGAGAAGCATCTTTTTGTGCACAGATTTTGTCTCATAAACTAGAAATTTCAAGATTATTTCAATATCATCACCTTTGTTGGAAAATTCTTTAATTCGTTTTTTTTCTCTCCTTGCCAAACTAACCACCTCAGGATAGAAAAAATAAATAAAAGAAAATACGCCAGTCTGAAGAATGCCTCGAGTAAAACATTTGAGTTCTCCACCGGTTGTTGACATAGTGACAGCCCAAGACATTCCTAATTACACCATCCTAAAAACAAACTCAAGAGAGAGCATTTTTTTGTAGGAGAAGCTCTAAAAATCGATGAAGCATTTATTACAAGTAAGCTGTTACCTTGGTTTTACTGGATAATTAAAACTTAACTAATGTTGTGTAATGAAGAAGACTGTTATTAATAATAACAATAATAAAAAAAAATAAGTTGTCAAATAATGTAAATATCCTTGTTCGACCAAATAATTACAGTTGTTTAATATAAATATAATAGATAACGTATACAGTTTGTCATTCAGTTTCTTAACCTCGTACATAATGCCACCGGCAGATGGCACAACGAGTACACTGCTTAACCGAATATGAGTGAAATAATGAGAAAAATATAAATAACAAGCAAGACTGAATCCCAAGGAGTGTAAGTGGAGTTCAAAGAAGTTGGGTCCAAATTTTTTATGGATACTAAGATTTAAAATGTTATTTTAGAGATTCATAATGGAATTGGACAGAATAAATATGGCTGAACAACGACATCTTTCTCTGTGCATTGTCTTCTTAAGATATTGCCCCTTCAATGGGTTCATATAGGCCCCTAATAGGTTTTCAGAAACGTTGCATATACATAATTATAAACATGATATCTTATGATAGTTATACACATAGAATATTTGTTTTTCTGGATATTTGTAATGAGTTTCTTAAACTGATTTATTTAATCTCCGTTTATTCAATATAAAATATGTTTGAATTGATAAATATTTTTCATCCCATGATATTTCGTACAAAAAATATTTAATATAAACTAAAGATAAGTAATATAAATAAATAGCAACAGATAATGGCAATTTCTAGGGGGAAAACTCTTAGTAGTATTCAATGAAAAATCAAGTCATCTTTAAAATTTCAATTATTTTTAATTTTAAAATATTTTATTTATTTTTAGAAAGTTGTGTTTTCGAAATTTTTTAAAATTTTATTATTATTATTATTAGTAGTAGTAGTAGTAACAGTATCAGAGACCTCCAGGAAGTCAAGGATTCATTGAGAGAGGCCGTAGGTAACCCTTAAACTCATTGACAATGTATATGCGCTAACCAATTGAACAGGTCAACTTTTCCATTTAGTACTCTGTGATATAAACGCCTAGCCTTCACCACTTCCTTAAACACACACAAACTTAACTTCCATTGTCCTCTCCCTACCTTCCATATAAGGAATATTTTTGATAACTTATACCACGCATTCATTCAGAAGTTCATAACCCTCATAACACCACCCTTTATCCTGTTTATCAGTCTGCAATACACACACTCTCAATCTTTCCTCGTAATTTATATTCTATAAAATCAATATAAGCTTTGTTACTATTCTATCCGTCCATTCCACACCCTCTTTATTCCCTGAAAATCTGTGCATATTAGTCCAAGAAACGGTGCAGTCGTAAAGAGACAAAATGACCTCCTTATCCTTACATGTCAATTTCAATCCTTACGTATCACGTTGATTTCAACACAGCAATTATCCTCTGAGTTGTATTTGAAATTTTTTCAATATGACCTCTGAACTTCAGTTTCTTATCCACCATAACTAAAAGATCCCTAGACTTATCAAATTCTTGTAACATAATCCCATCAGTATAATATGCCTTTGGAAATCTCATCGCGCTAAAGTGCATAACTTTATACTTTCAATGTAAAGCATTGCCAGCTGTTGTTATTTATATACAGGGTCTCCCAAAATTCACGCAAGAAGTAATTTTGATAGAAAACACAGGTTTTTAATTAAAAATTGTAATTTCTTATTGATTCATAAAGTATACAGTATAGGGTTATGCATGGAATAGCATATCGAGTAAATGACCTCCACGGCTTTGCTGGCACATACGCACTCTTTTGTCGAAATTTTCCATGACTGTTTTGCATAAACGTGGCTGAATTTCGTTGATACAACGATGAATTTTATCCTTCAAGGTGTGGGTGGTCGTGGACTTGTTGGCATAAACCTTAGACTTCAAAAAACCCCAAAGAAAAAAGTCCAACGGCGTTAAGTCACATGATCTGGACAGCCAATTCTGATCACCAAAACGGGAAATTACACGACCAGGAAATGACTCATGCAGTAATTGAATTGTTTCTCGGTCTGTATGGCATGTGGCACCGTCTTGTTGAAACCACATGTCATCCACATCCATATCTTGCAATTTAGGCACAAAAAACTGGATTATCATGTCGCGATAGCGAGCACCATTAACTGTTATTGCCTTACCAGCCGCATTTTCGAAGAAGAATGGACCGATGATGCCTCCAGCCCAAAATCCGCACCAAACAGTGACACGTTGTGGATGCATTTGTTTCTCAACAATCACTCCTGGATTTTCTGAATCTCAAATGCGACAATTTTGTCGATTAACGAAACCATCAAGATGATTTTGTTCGAAAAATAAGCATCCATTTGTTGTTGTTCCATAATCCATTCAACGAACTCTCTTCGCTCTGTGTGGTCAGTGGGCTTCAGTTCTTGAGTCAATTTAACTTTGTAAGCATAAAGATGCAAATCTTTCGTGAGTATACGCTATAGAGAGCTTCTCGAAATGCCCAATTCAAGACCACGGTGCCGAATTGATGGTCCAGGACTCTCAGCAACACTCTCACGAACTGCTTCGATGTTTTCTGTAGAACGACTTGTTGAAGGACGGCCAGAGTGTATAAGATCACTAATTGATCCAGTTTCCTTGAATTTGTTAATTAATCTTTTCACAGTTAATGAAGTTAAATCACTATTCCGACATTTTGTTTGTACGAAAATTGCGAACTGTAGCTCTGCCAAACCTTCATTATATTTAAAATATTGCTCAACAATGAAAATGCGTTGTTCTTTCGTGTAGCGCTTCATTTTTAATAACCCTGAACAGTCATCTGTCACGCTGTCTTTTTTTTTTTTCTCGTTGGTAACTTTACCGCACAAATGGCGCTAAATTTAAATCTTGCGTGAATATTGGGACACCCTGTATATTTGACATCATATTTTTATAAAAGCTACTTTCAGTTCCATGTCTTTCACACTGATCGATAGCTGAGCAACCAGTAAGTCACGGTCGAAGATGGACATTGGAAATACCTACAGCCGAATCCTCTTTAGCATTCAAATAAAATCTTTATTAGATCCATTCAACAAGCTGCAGTTTAGTTGTAGTTAATTCGTTTAGTTAGATTATTCTTAGTTTTCCTTCTATTTCCTTACTACAATACCACCTTCAACTGTGCTATGAATATTCATTCATAGCGCACTTGAAAATTATGTTTTATCCCATGAATATTATTAAGTATTATGAATATTTAACATAATTATCGGCCAAAAACTTTAGATGTATGTGAGTAAGTGTGCGCTTGAATGCGTGTGTAAACAGAGAATTCGGCTTACTCCATTTGAGGAAGAAAATCGAAGATTTATTAATTATTTTCTTAACGACTTTTTTAAAAGCTAATATCTTGTTCTTTATGTTTCGATTAATTAAGTTCGGCGAATTCTCCTGCAACCACATCATTAAAAATGGATGAGTGAAAAGTTGTTTAAAAACCTTTCATTTTCTGTGAAATAACTTTAAATTTATTTATTTTTTTAATATTTTTTTTTTGAAGCCTGTAAGGAATACAAAATTTGCAGTACATTCCTACTATACATATGTTGGAAATTAGAAAACCAATCATACTCTAAGCGATGAAACTCATCTACAATTTAAAATTTGTGTTAAGAGTTAGATATTTAGTAACTGTGTGGCGGCCGAGATAAGAATAGCGCCACTATAGCCCATGCTTGTCGTACGAGGCGACTAAAATGGATACCCAGTGAGGGGTATTGGATATCAATGCAGTAGCCAATGAAGTTTTACCTAAGGCTCGGATATTGCTGTTACCCTTCTGCCATGATCAGAGCTTATAGCCCTATATTACCCTACCATACATTTTCTTTACAGATAATGGGGAAAATGAAAAGCATTTTTGCTTCACCCATCCCCCCCCCCAAAAAACCTGTGTTCTCTTGAATGTTGTTATGCTATTAATTCATGATATAATCCACTGCTTCAAGTACTGTTTATTTATAATGTATGTAAATTGCATACATTATGTGAAGACAATTAGGATTAACAAATACTTTCTCGTAGTTAAAGTTTTTTTTTAAATAATAATAATAACAATAACTGTTTACAACATATATTATTATAATATTCATAATGATGATTATTACAGATGTTTCTTTGCAATTTTGCACTCTATATATATCAATGGATATAATCACTCTATATTGCATACTTTTGTTACAGTTATTACATACATTTGATTACATATGATACATTACTTACATTTGAATATACATATGGCACTTACTTTACATACATTTGTTTAAATATAATACATACGTTAAATACTTTGGATTACATGTGATACGTACATTACATGCACTTGATTACATATAATACATCTTGGATGAGAACTAATTTCTCTGCTTTCATCCTCGGTGCTTATATGTAAGCTTATCTGAGGATGACACCAGTTGGTTATTATTTATTGTTTATTTTTTTTCTCCTGTGTTGGGAAGCTAAGCTATGATTCAGAAATTCGCGCGCGCACACCCACCCACCCACCCACCCACCCACACACACACACACACACACACACACACACACACACACACACACACAAAAAATAACTTGGAATGTATTGATGCGTCGCTGAACTGGAAGCCTGAACGAATATATTGTGTTTCATTAAGTTTAAGTTTGTATGGTATTTTGGGTGCGTGTTTTTTGTTCATAGATTATCCTTAGAGCTCTTTTCAGGCTGTAGTTTGTAAGGTTTCTGTATTCAAAAGGTAATGTGTTTATCATGTCTGGGATGTAGAAATTTCGCGTGGCCTTTCCTTAGTGATTATTGTATTTATATGTGGTATAATTAGTAGTCTGAGGTCTTGTTATACGGTATGTATTTCTGACTGTCGTGTAGTTGGCATCGAAATAATGTTTTAGCAAAGCTGTGACATAAATGTTTTGCTGTCAGTATTTTGTGTTCTGCCATTGCAATGTTTATAATGTTTATAAGGTGGTGATTTTCTCTTTGTTCCCAAAAGATCAGTTTTGTCATTTTGTACTGTAGCGACATTAATCTATTTAATTTGTAGGGTGCACAGAAAGCATATGTTGTTATAGCGTATCTTAGTATATTTTGGAATAGTGCTTTGTATATTAGTGTTTTTAGGCGTATGGGAACTATGTCTTTTAACCTGTCTTTTAACCTGTAGAGTTTGCCACTTATTGTTCGGAGTTTGTTGTGTAGATGGTTTATGTGGCTATTCCAGTTCATATCTGCATCGAAGTAAATTTCAAGGTATCGTATTGTTTCAACCTGAGTGATTGTAGTGGTTTTGCTGTTTTGTGTGTTTTTTATGTTGGAAAGTGGATGTTGGATGGTTATATATTTGTTATCAACTGGTCGAGTCAGTGGATTTCTGAATATCATTAATTTTGTCTTTTCTGAGTTTAGGTGTATGGAGTTTTTCGTGAGCCAGTCTATGATGAGATTTATGTCATGTTGCATATTTGTTTGGGCTATGCTTGCGTTATTATGGATGGATATTATTGCTGTATCGTCTGCGTACTGGAATATCTTACCTTTGAGTGGTAGCTGATTAATATCGTTGATTGCTAGAGTTGGGGAGAGTACAGCTCCCTGCGGTACTCCACAGGTTACTGGTAGCTCTCTGCTTCGGTTTGACCCGATAAGTGTGATATGCTTTTCTATTTTGAAGGTAGTTTGTAAACCACCTGTGAAAAGGTCCGTCTACTCCAACATGCCTCAGTTTTTCTAACAAGGTTTGATGTGTAAGTGTATCGAATGCTTTAGTTAGATCAATAAAGACTACCATGGCAAGTTTGTTTTTGTCCAAGGCAGTATTAATTACGTCTGTAAAGTCTTCCAAGAGAGATGTTGTTCCCTTATTTTTCTGAAAACCGTATTGTGTTTTGGGGATAATATGAAAGATCTCAGTGTATGCTGTGAGTTTCTTTATGATCCGCTCTGTAATTTGATTGATAATTGGTAATGTTGCTATGGGTCTGTAATTGCTGATTAAATTTCTTTTTCAATGTTTGTATATGGGTGTGATTATGGTGGTCTTTAGCATACTACGTATCTGTCTTCTATTAAATATTTTATTTATTAATTTTAGTAGGATAGGAATTAAACTAGTTGCATGTTGCTTTATATCTTTAGGTCTGATACCATCTATTCCTGGGCCTTTGTTTGGTTTGATTTGATGTATTGCAGAGAGAAGTTCTGCTTCTTTTATGGTTGGGAACCATAATGTCTGTTTTGATTGTAGTCCAAGTGGAGGGTCTCGTTTTGTGATTGGGGGAATATTTCTATGCAGTTCTTGGATGGAGTCTGCAAAGTATTGGTTAAAGTCATTTGATAGTTTTGCATCTTTCATGAAGCTGTGTTTAATGGTTTCGGAGGCGATGGTGTTGGGAACAAAATGTAGCATCTCATTGATGATATGCCAGGTTTGTTTCATGTTGTATTGTGCAGAGGTTAGTTTGTCTCTGTAGTAGCTTCTTTTTGCATTTCTGATTTGTGTTGTAAGGCGATTCCTTGTTATCTTATATTCAGTTTTTAAAGCTGTGTTATTTGGATATCGCTTTAATTTTTTCCATAAAGTGTCCTTTCTGTGTATTTCTAGGATTAAGTTTTGTGTTATCCAAGGATTTTGTGTTTGAACGAATTCGGACTTTCTTTGTAGCTTTCTTATATATTTCCTCCGGTGTGCGTTTAATGTTGTCGTGTAAGATATCTGCTGAATCTGATGCCAGGTGTTCCCAGTCTGTTTTTCTTATTTCATGGTTGACTATTTCTTCGTCTATTATTGTTTTCTGTCGTTTTTCTTCTGTGGGACATTGCATGGATATTGTCTTGGTGTGCAGGTTTATAGCGGTGAAGTAATGGTCTGCTACTTTGCACTTTATGTAAATATTGGTGGTGCTCGGTGTTTATATGATGTAGACAGGAGGCATTGATAGTATTTCCAATATTTCTTCTCTAGTACATGATGTTATTGTTGGTATTAGATTATACATGGAAAGCGTGTCTAGGTATTGTACAGTGTTGTTCTGGTTTTCGTTGGCAATATTTATGTTTATGTCGCCAATTATCATTAGGTATTCGGTAGAGCATATTTCTTGGCTTGAAAGCCAGCAATTGAGTTCTTGCAAGATTTTATCATGTTTACGTTTCGTGGCCTGTAAATAGCATTTAGTATTATGGGATGCTGTCTATTGGTGGTATTAGTGATTTCGAGGCAAAGGGTTTCAGCATGCTCAAACTGATAGGCCGTTTCTTTTGCTATTAATTTTTGTTTGATAAATATTAATATTCCACTTCCTCTTTTTGTTTAGCGGAATGATCTCTGTTGTTGGAAGCCTGGAATTTGGAAAGGAGTCGCTTCGTCATTAGTTATGGATACTAAGAATCTATATATCAATAATATCAGTGTAATTCCTCAGATAAGTCTGTAACAATAACCAATGTTTTCGGATGCTTCTGATGTTAACATGCAAGATTGAGAGCCCTCTCGCTTGTACTGTGTGTTGTTTCCATGCATCAAGCGATTCGAAAGTACAATTACTGATGTAATTACATCTATTAATGATGTAATTACATCTATCTGATAGTTCTGATAATTAATGATGTAATTACATCTATCTGATAGTTCTGATAATTAATGATGTAATTACATCTATCTGATTGTTCACATTCATTTTTGTTGTGTTGAGATCTTCTTATTGAACTAAGTTGGAGTTTTGTTTCACTCTGGCAACCTGTCTCTATCTTCCGAGCATTTTATTTGTATAGACTTTGAAGTCTGTGACTTTCTCAAGAATATTTTACCGTCTTTGATTCATGAAAATGGATACTTTTTTTTTATGTTTTTTCTTTTCTTGCTTGGTACAAAAGATTCTGATTGAAAGGTGTTAAATACTCAGATAGAAAGATTGGCATATTTTCTTGGGATGCATTTAAATCCTTGACTACTGTTTTTTTCAGACTGCTGGCTTTTATAAGATTGTCTCTTGTAGCCTTGCTTGTCAGACGAACTATGACTGGTGCGAGTCGTGGCGAGCCTTGCTTTTTGTTCTTCCTGGGAAAACGATTTATGGTCTGAATATCATTATGCTGTAGGGGGATGTCAATTGCATGGCCTAACTTTAAAACTACGTCTCTGAGATTTTCTGTGGATTCAGTTTCTGGAAGAACGTTTATGACAAGGTCTTCTTTATGTTGTTGTTAGTTTAAAACTTCGTATTGTAGTTTCAGGGAATTAAATTCTTGACGGAGTTCCGATGTGTCTTTTATCAATTTGTGCTGCCTGTCAGTTAATCCATTAATGCTGGTTTTAATGTCTTTTACCGTTTGTAAGACTTCTTTGACTTTTGAAATATTAAATTTAACAGACTCTTCATATTCGCTAATTTTTGTTTTGTTATTTGTTTATTCTGTTTATCAAATAGTTCTTGGACAAGATCTACCAATCTGGCTTTTATATTTTCTAAACTTTTTTCTAGTAATAAATTTACGGAACTCAAATTATATTTCACCGGTATTTTGTTGTCTGTTCAGTTCATCGTCCGATTCTGCCTCCAGCGTAATCAGTTGCGTCGTGGGTGGTGGCGTTTCTTTGTTCTCTCTACAGTTTGGCACTTCCATTCTTCTCGTTTGGCATTGGATTTGCGTTGCCAGGTTGTTTCTGAAAGTCCGGAACATTTAAAGTGAAGATTCCTATGGCATTTCCTACAGGTTATATAACATCCGTCGGGTGGTAATTCCTTCTGACACTTGTTGCACTTCATTACTCACCTTTCTTCCTTTGGACAGCTGCAAAGATGGCGACGTCCTTTGTTCTATGCTCGTTAGCAACCGCGGTGTACGCTTCAATTTTTAGCACACTCAGATTTTGGATTCCACTTGGCATTTCGATGAATTATATATCACTCTCTTCAGCGTGACAAGTAGAGTTACTTTATGACACTTTTAAATTAAAAACAGGTGTTAGAAACACATTAAAACTATAAAAAACGGGACCAGCGATACAACCATACAACCATTCGTATGCCTACACAGCGCCCTCTCCTATTATACTATTATAATAATAATAGTAATAATAATAATAATAATAATAATAATAATAATTTTTTTTTTAATTTTTTAATTTTTTTTTTTTTTTTAGTTTATTATCTCTCAAATAATTACATAAATATACTAACATTTAGGCAACAATGCATCTTTTTCTTGCAAAATGGTTCAGTAAGAATTATAATTACTCTTAATATCATTATCATTTGCAGAATTTCTCATTGACACAAGAGTAAAAAGTGTGTATTATTACCATTAATAATAATCATAGTAATCGTGTTTATTGTTAATGACTCACAAGTTAAACAATATTACTTATGTTGCAGTTTATATAATAATAATTTTTTTTTAAATTTAAATTTTAAATTAAATATATAATTTTAAACTTAAATATGTAACTGAAGTATTACTATCACATTTTCTGTTTACTACTAGAATTCATTACAGAATGTTAAGTGAATAATGTTGGATAAATACTACTACTGGGATGTAACTCAACTGCACCCTCGAAGCTTTGTAATTAGCTTATCTGAGGGTGATACTGGTTATATATACGCATATTTGTTATTGATTTGGTTGCTGTGTTGGAAGTAGGCAGATCTTTGGGAGGTCAAATGAATGATCTGAAAGGTCGGATCAAAGTGAAATTGCCGATATATCCTGTGTTATTGCATCTGTCTTGATGGTTCACGTTCTTTTTTTATTGTGGGCTTCTTTTTGAACTATTTAGGAGGCTTTTTTCTTCACAGTGGCAGCCTTTCTATGTCTTCTGTGCTTTTAATTTGTATCGGCTTTGAAGTTTGTGACTTCCTTATGAATATCTTGGCACCTCTGGTCCACAAAAATTGGTAATTTCTTTCCATTTTTGCTTTTCTTGCTTGGTACAACAGATTCTGGTTGAATGGTGTTAAATATTTGGATAGGAAGATTGGTGTATTGTCTTGCTGTGTTCAAGTCCTTGGCAACTGGTTTTTTCTGCCTGCTGGCTTTTATCAGACTGTCTCTTGTGGACTTGCTTTTAAGACGAATTATGACTGGTGCAGGTCGTGGGAAGCCTTGGTTTTTGCTCTTCCTAGGAATCCGATTTACGGTCTGAATGTCGTTAAGCTGTAGGGGTATATCAATTACATGGCCTAATTTTAAAACCACGTCTCTGAGGTTTTCTGTAGGTGCAGTTTCAGGAAGACCGTTTATGACAAGATCCTTTTTATGTTGTTGCTGATTTAAACGTTCGTATTGTAGTTTTATAGAATTAAGTTCTTGACGAAGTTCGGATGTTTCTTTCATCAAATTGCGTTGCCTGTTAGTTAGTGCGTTAATGCTCATTTTAATGTCTTTTACCGTTTGCAACACTTCTATAACTGCTAAATTATTATGTTTTACCAAATCTTCATATTCGCTAGATTTTTTTGTTATTTGTTCGTTCTGTTTCTTAAAGAGTTCTTGCACAAGATCTACTAAGCTGGCTTTTATAGTCACTAGACCGTTTTCTATTAGTATACTTAAAGAGTTTAAATTATAGGACTCACCTGCGTTTTTTTGTCTGTTCAGTTCGTCATCTGATTTTGCCTCCGGTATAATCAGCTGCATCGTAGGTGGCTGCCTTACGTGCGTTTCTTTGTTCCTCAAGCAGATTACACACTTCCATTCCTCACGTGTTACATCGGGTTCATATTTATGTTGCCCGGTTGTTTCTAAAAGCCGGCACATTTTAAGTGTAGAGTCCTACTGCATTTCGTACAAGTTATATTATTTCCGTTGGACGATAACTCCTCCAGGCATTTGATACACTTCATGACTCACCTTTCTTCCCTTTGGCAGTGAGGCGTGATTATAAAGATGGCGACGTCCTTTGTTCTTCGCTGGTTGTTGACCACGGTCCTCTCTGTTCCCTTTTCAACACTTCAAAACTTGGTTTCTTCTTAGCCGATCTCGTTGAATTTTATATCACTGTCGTCGGCGTCATAAGTAGGGTTACTTGGGAGCACTTTCAACTTAAAACAAGAGTTGGAACCACTTTAAAACTATAAAAAACTGGAGCAGCGATATCACCATGCGACCGTTCGTATGCCTACACAGTGCCCTCTCTGTCAATAATAATAATAATAATAATAATAATAATAATAATAATAATAATAATAATAATAATAATAATAATATTATTATTATTATTATTATTATTATTAACCTGTAATTAATACTTATTAATTACAAAGATAATTATTTTTGAGTAATGACCAAGTAAATTAATATCTAGTGATTTGTAAAAAAAAATAAAAAGTGGCTGGCCTGGTTGCACAAATTGATACCGTGACACGGTTCTACGACTAACAGACTGTGGGTCCGAATTCTCCATTGATGTAGTTGTAAGGCACCACCACAACTACTACCATACTTATTGGAGGCCTGAACTGTCTTGAAAAAGTATGTCTTCACAGTTGGGGATTATCTAACATTTAGCTCAGCTGTGATATTAAAATGTATGATAAAGATTACATTATTTGGCGGATGGATTTCATTATCTTGATTAATGCCCTGCTAGGAATAAAGAAGTTACCTCTGTCTTCATACTTGATTAATTTTTGGTTTTCTCATCCAGAAGAAATCAAAAATTTTCAAGAAAATTTTTTGTTAGGAATTTATATCCACCGCCGTATGAAATAATTTCCACTGTCTTCTTGAAAACGGTGAAAACAAAAATACGCTCTTAAATCTTAAATTTTTATCTTGATTTTTGCATATTTTTCTGATGTTTTTGTTATCGAAGAATCATTTAGTGTTTCTTCTATGTGGAACTTCGACTATTCACCCACGTTTTATCCTAGTCAAAATATGTTTCAATATTTACCAGTAGAATGTCACTGTTTCTTATGGTTCTTATGAAGTTTCTACATAAACATTATTGCGATCACACAGAAACAATTTTTCTATCAGAGCTCACGCCCTGTTACTGTAAGAAAAACATTTCAAAAACGTATGTAGCATAAGTCCACACCGATAAGCAGGCAAATTTCCAGGGAATCTGTAAATTCCTACATATTGTCAAAGTAACGACAGTTCTGAAATCCATAAAACAGCAAATATTGTATTCCTTAAGAAGGAATTTAAAGAACTTTTCACACTCTCAGCATTTGGAATTGTTCCAACAGTATTTTACCAGGACATTTCTCTGTACTAGCTCAAAGCATTTAATGAAAAGCATCCTATGTAGTACATAGTACATTTTATATTAGATCATATAGTATAGCTCTATGAATCCTTGAACTAAATAAACGTATGTAACAAAACAAACAAAAAAAACAGCAAAAACAACAATAAGAACAATAATTTTAGATTCTGATAAATAATGCGAAGATAGGTTGCTTGACTGATTGATGGTTGACGGTAAGGAAGACAACCCACCATACCATTTTCAGTTTGTATTTTAGATGCATTTTACATAAGTTATTTTTAAATTTTCGCTTAAACCTTTGATATTTTGCTATAATGCACGACTATTTTTTCACTTGTATCACTACTATTTTGCAAAGAAAGCCGAATTCTAGTATAATATGATCGTTTAGTGTTGTGCTTATTGAAAAACTCTGTACGATTCTCCACAGTTATGGCTTTCTCATGCTGAAATATCAGTTCTATGTGCAATATTTACCATTTACCCTGATAAAACAACTGAATCGTATGTGAACACATCAGTAGGCGATGACGTACAGATTAATGTGCATCAGAAGCACAGTGTGGATTCTGTTTTTAGCAAAGTTTCATCGCTAATTGTTACTATTATGTACACGTTTTTGATATTATTTCTGAATTTATATATATAACAAAGTTACACATCATAAATGGGTGACTAACCGTTATTAGCTATGGAAAAGGAACCATCAATCATTAGTGTGAATAGAGATATTATTATGAACATTTGTATCATGATTCTCAATTTAGATATCTAACTGTAATTGGCCAATATATAACTGTAGTTAAGCGAAGAATTAAAACAACTAAAAGCTTTGATCACGTTTTTATAATTCTCAACATTTTGATACTAGATAATCTATAAGAACCTTCATATGGAACGATTTGTTATTTCTCTTTTAGATCCGGCTCAACATACGTACAGTTATAATATCTGTTATTGTAGTTGGAAACTTATTTTCGGGAGTATCCTTTACGCTGTTAATCATGAAAGTTGTTTTCAGCATCGATCAGCTAATGGATGCTGAAACTCACTGTTTAGCTAACAACCATCAGATGCTTGTTAGCTGAACCTATTGTTAACAACTCAAACAATATCTTAAACGTTGTGTGGTGGTTTTCTGTTGATATCCTTTATATTTTATACTTGGTTCAATTTAAATCTTCATGGCTATAATAGCTTCCTCTATTGTTATATTACATCTTAATGTGATATAATAATATTAGAAGCTGTTGTAGCCATAAATATTCTTTTTTTTTCCCAAATTGATGTAGTTTGTAAAGGTTTTACAAGATAAATAACTGCTTTCCATATCATAAGAGTCTCCTAGCGCAATTATATATAATACAAATTTAGTATAATTTATTTTAGTGAAAAGAAGTGGTTTCATTTCGTATGCATTTAGAGATAGAAATATGAAAAAAAAAACGAAATATAAACTTATTTATTTTAATATAACTCAAATTTAATGTATACATCGCGAGTGGCGCTGGATCTCCAAAATCAAGATGGTGAACACAGTATAAAAGGTTGTAAAGTTGAATGTGATTTTATGAAAAAAGTCTCTGATAACAGTTTAGCACTTAAACTATTCTAGAATTTGGTACAACAAATTTCTTAACGAAGGATTCAGCTGAAAAGTCAACAGCATTGACCGATGTAGTGTCACAGGAAAAAACATTAATCGCTCTAGTAAATTCACAATAGCATATATTCTCTTTTCCTAAATTCAGAATTCGCTAATTTTCAGACAAAAAAATACTATTGGTGTACAGTTGGAGAGGTTTTGTGTTGGTGATGGCGAATTTCGCTGTGATGGACGACTACGTAATGGAGACGGTCGGTTGAGTGGAATAGAGTCGCCCTCTCATGAAGGGCATGCTTAGACTCCTTGGAGGTGGCAAGTGATAATAATAGCAAATGGGATGCTATTTCCCTCAGAGTTGCTATACGAGCCAATCAAGAGCTTTGTATTTCACCCCACATTGTGAGATAAGTTGAGGAAGAGATTGATCTTTAATCAATACCGTCTCCGACAATTATTAAAACTCAATTTACAAGGTGGGCTAAAAGTTCCTAGGTGATTATAAAAATAATTTATTATTTTTCGAGACTTTTTTTACACTAATTTTTACTCTAATTTTGAAAATAATCATTCAATAATTATTGAATTTCCATCAAAAATTTAATTTCCAGCACGGTAGGCAGATTTAACAGCGCCTGACGTCTTATGGGGTTATTCGAAAGGAAAGGTGTATCGAAACAAACTCCAAACTTTTCAACAGTTGCAGGGTAACATTAACAATGTTACTCAGAGCGGTTATGGAGAACACCCAACATCGAGCAGACTTATGTGAAGCTGAAAACGGAAGACATTGACGTAACGTTATTTTCACACTTGATGTCAAAAAAATCTTCCTTCTTCATAATTTTTTTGTGTAATTAAAATTTCGAGAAGTTCATACACAATGGAGTTATTGCTATTTCAGATCATCTAGGACATTTTGGGCTACCCTGTATCTCATAGCATTCCTCTTTCAGCCATAATTGCAGCGAATATACCAGGGCATTACTTTTTAAAAGCATCGCAAAGAAACCAATAAATTTGTGGTTATTGTGCAGGTTTTGTAACTACTGTATTTAGTTTTTGCATCTGCCACAAATATTAACAGTAACAATAATAACTAGCCTGATTACAGATACAGAGTTTGGAAATTAACGATTTTCTCGTTGCAGAAATGATGGCCTTCTAACCTAATTATATCCTGACATTCATTATGAGTGAATGAAAATCAATCCCTTAAATGATGATTCACACCTGTAGGTTGGTAGTTCAGGCATTCCAGAGCTGTTATTAATGTGCTTAATACAATAAGGAAGAACGAGATCTTCCGATGTGTATACTTCCCATTCCAATCCGCGATATATGCAGCAGAGTTACGAAGGGGGGGAGGGGGCTGGAAAGTTCTGATAAACAGATAGAACAAAAATTATATTAAAGCAGCTGATATAACCACAAGAAAGAACATACCTTAAAACCCTTTAACTCCTATGTTTCAACAAATTGTAATAATTTGTTATTTTTCTTTTAGAATATATAAGGAGAATTGCTTTAATATAATATTTGTTCCCCTTGTTTATAAAACTTTTCAGTCTCCTCGTATAACCGGACACCAAACGTTTTCATTTAGCTCACATACAATTATGCAGCATTTAATTAGAAAATTATTTTTATGTAAATCTATTGTATCCCATTAATATCATTACTGCCAGAGGACCAAAAGTGAGGTAATCTCAAAACCTTGCATTAGAGAACAGTCATGGAAGTTTATCAAGCCACTTCAGGCCTCCAATAAGCATTCAGAAACATTCCTGAAGTGTCGAACCTGTTTCTTTGAGAGTACAGGTTCTCCTCGGCCAATTAGACCAGCAAATCGTTCAAACATTTCTATTTTTTCCTGCTCATTTGGAAGAAATGAAAATGTGACATTCACCATTTATTCGACGAAGAATAACTCCTTACACGATGTGGAAATTTAAGACAGTTTTCTGACATTACATTAATTACAGCATTCTCTTTCCGAGGTATCTAATTCTCCTCTTTCGTCTGTGCATTATTGGCATCATTATTTCGCAAACAATAGCTACCTAGCCAAGAATGCATCCAGTAAATGAGACAATTAGGAAATTAAAGTCTTCCAAGAGACATCGAAGTCGACATTTTGAGCACGAATTGCTGCTATTCCCTTCTTAAGTGTTCTACACAGCGTTATTCTGTCTATGTATAACCGTATTATATCCGGCAATAAACGTATGAGTGCTATTTGATATAGCTGGAACAGCCTATTTTTCGCAAATATGTATTGCTTGTGTTGGAAGGAAACGAGTGAAACATTCGCAAAAATAATCTGTTTATTTCAAGTTATTTTTAAAGTTGATAAACAGAAGACTTTTATTTCATTGTTCGTTACGGGAAAGAACAGTTTTTGACTTGGCCACTTAAAGGATTTGTGAATATTCTATCGAAGTAGACTGAAAAGGCGTACTCAGCTTATACTGCCACAAAGGAAGAGTGGTGATCCTAATAGAGGACTGCAATTCCAGAAATTCACTTAACTAAATTGTCAGTGTACTCGTATACTGTATGCTAGTATAACTACTTTGAAAAACTTTACTATAAAATAAAATAAAATAAAAACTTTTTAATGACTTAAAGATCTTAAGCATTTTTTATTCCATTTCAAAACCATCGGTGCGCCTGCTTCAGCACTATCTTTCCTCCCAAACTACGGGGTTTGTGGTACAATAGCTGCATCTTAACTTGGCAATCATAAACAATTTATAGAATAGTCCCTTCCTACAGAAATTCAGTTTTTCTTTCTGGCCAAATGAATACATGCTTTTAATGGATATAATACACTAGCCACATATCTTCAGTTGTTTCTTCTTCTTCTTCCTAACATGGATTTTCGGCCAGGTGGCCTGTTCCGGTGTCATGCCATCTCTTTCTTGGTCTTCCGATTCTTCGTTTTCTACTTATTTTATATCTGTATAATATTTTTGGTAGTCTGTTGTTGTTGTCCATTCGATTTAAATGTTCTAAGACAGTATAAACAAAAATGGAAAATTTTTGTTTATACTGTCTTAAGTAATAATTAATTGGTTTTATTTTCAAGGATTGTAAGATTTCTTCATTTGTTTTGTAGTCTCACTTGGTTTATCCAGCTGCTTTTCTGAGAAACTTCATTTCTGCTGCTTGAATTCGTTTTTCATCTTTCCTTTTTATGGCCCATGTTTCGCTTCCGTGTAGTAAAGCTGGGTTTGACAAGACATTATATAGTCTGATTTTAGAGTGTTTTTGTACTAGGGATGGCTTAAATATATTATTTATTATTCCATTTACTTTGACAAAGTTTGATATTTTAGTATCTATGTCTTTTTCTTCTTCGTATGATAAATCACATCCCAAGTATCTGAAAGTATTTACTTATTCTAATATTTTATTATCTATAATATATATATATATATTCATGCTTTTTATATACTGACTGAGATCCGAGAATTAGAATAAATTATGAAATTTATTAAAATACGCAACATGTTTCATCGGGGAGGCCGACTTCTTCAGGCGTGATAGAACATACAAAGTCAATTAAAAAACACTGTAAAGAAACATTCAGTCACTATAAAACCATAAATTATAAAAATATAAAATCGACTATAAACTACAGTTATTTTGAACTGGAGCTACAGTCCGTGTTGAAGTTCTATTGCTAGACACCTGTGCGCGTGTGATTTCACGAGTGCGCCAATATCTGACAGCAGAGCTAAAAGAGTCAAGCAAATTATAGCTGAGGTTACTGTTTATATGAAGAGGGTCCATGACAATCTCTTTAGACCTGATTATGCGGCGTTCTACCTCTTCATGGCATATGTGCAGTTTTAAAGTTGTTGTCCAGTTTATCTCATGTGGGCGGTCTTCATTATTTGTGTTAACCGATGTAAGCGATGTCTCTTTGGTGTTCCTCGAGACGTAGGAGGATGCATTTAGCTCTGCTGTCAGATATTGGCACACTCGTGAAATATAAAAAGCATGAACATATAATTCCGAGTCAACACTACTAGTCATCATATATATATATATATCATATATATATATATATATATATATATATACAGTATATATTGAAATCATAGGTGAGAGGGTACATCCTCCTCTTGATATATATATATGTTTCCATTCTGAGATGTGTTCTAATTTAACTGCTATTTTTTCCTGTATATTTCTTGAATGGATTTTAAAAATTGGTCTGGTATATTTAAACCAGTTAATATTTTAAATATTTTTGTCTACTAATTTTCAAAGCCTTTTTCATAATCAAAAAATGCCACGTGTGTTTCTTTTTGAAACTCTCTTCTTTTTCTATTAATAATTTTAGAGTAAAAATTGGATCTATGCAGGATCGGCCTTTTCGGAAACTATTTTGTTCTTCTAGTAGTTTGTCCTCTACAAATAGTTGCTTCGGTTGTAATTCCAAACAACAGCATTTCCGATAAATATCCGGTACTAATTATCACCAGAGCCTGGTTTCCTTTATCTATTAATTCCTGATGAAATCTCTATTCTCATCAGTAACTAGTAACTGGCTTTAAAAACATGAATGTGGTTTTCAACAGCATATCATGCGATGATCAAATTATCAATTTGGACTTGTACAAATGCTGATAACAATCTAGTTTAGATTCTCACTCTACAGTAGTATAATGCGTTCATGGATAAAACCAATACTATACCATTATAAAAAAAAAAAAGAGCTCGTTGCAAAAACGTAGATGACCGCAATTACACCAATAACAAGTTTGGAATATCAGTGAAGAATTCTTGCCATATTGGACCATATGATATTTAAGAAAAAAATTCCAGGTTGATTTTTTTTTAACTTTCTATGATCGCAGCATTTTCTTGTTTTGTTATCTTATGCTATCTTTTCGAAGGAGATTACAGTTCTTGCTACTGCACGAGCAACGTTGGTGAAAATATTTTAGGAAATCCTGTATTTAGAATTACACAACTATTATATCCAAATTATTTTAGTTATTATGTACTATAATCAAACATTTTCTTGAAAGCTGGGTTTAGAAAAAAAACTTTCGTTTATCAAACGTGAGATGAGAATGGAAGGCGTAGAATGACATCGCATTATTTTTTATTTTATTTATTTTATTTTATTTTTTTTTTGGAGAGGGAGTTGGAAGAGTTCCAATGGATTGGTAAATAAGAAATAATTATGACTCCTCTATTTTATTTTCATAGAATGGTTTCAACCGTTTTGTTTGTCAATAAAAATTCAGAGTTCAACATCATCAACATACATATATCACTTTTAAATTTGGAGAAACCAATCAAATATTTGCTTGCTTTGCTTCCTCTCTGAAATCGAGTTTTAACCTAAAGTATATTTATTATTATCAGTACGTGACACCTCCAAGGACTGATAGCAGGAGAGCCCTTCATATTACACAAATAAACCGTTTACACTATTCAGTCCTCCATCTTCACACGTCAGTAACCACAATATACTCAATGTTATCTACCACCCATTTACAGTATGTTTTGCCTGTTAATTATATGTTCTCTTTGGGCTCGTATAATATTGGAAAAGCTTACAAAAGAATTTCTCTTTTCATGATGACTATTTTACTCAAGCCTTTTCCTACACAATATTCTGTCGTTCTTTCAACTGGCGTTACGGAAAAATGTTTTTCTTAAAGTTTAAACAAAATCAGATGCCTACTCGTATGTTTCTGAGGTCTTTCATTTTTCTCTGCAGAAAATAACACAGAACAAAAACCTACAATCACATTTCACAGGGTACTATTTAAAAATAATACCGCTATATACAACTTTAAAATAAACGGCGAATGATCCAGTAAATTTCCTTTCGACTACAGTTAGCAGAAGAGCTTTGAAGAGATTATTGTCATAGCATCATCTGGTAATGTCCGTTCGAAAACTTTTCATGACTCTCATATTAATTTCGTGATACATTTTTCCCAATTCTCAACTCCACAGCATGAATAAATTCATTCTTAGAACTTATTAGAAATGAATTTATCACTATTTGTATTAGTGGAATTGTTCTGGTCCCATCTGCTTCTAGTGTCCAGGTTAAGTCCCACTGTGAATTCCTCAGAATCCTAAACAGAGCAAATATGACACGGTAATGCTGGAGACATAATCACAATGTCACGCTTTCCGCTAGAACCGCATCTATCACTGTCACAGCATCTCATGGGAGAAACGCATATTACTCTCAGCACATAATGAACACATCCTCGGCGAACACTGTGAGACCTGAACTCTCAGGCTGCTCGTTCAGTCACTAATTACACTTATTAAAATAACGCATATAGTTAGATACTTTTAGGAAGCCAGCAGATTTAATTATTGGAAGAAACATCGAAACACACGAATGCAGGCAACAGATAGCGCTAAAGTAATCCAGGCAGATAACTTTGTTCAAAGAACTTTTCAGAACATTAAAATCAAGGCGATTTTTAAAACAGAGACAATATAAATAGCTCAAGATTGTTGCTTTATTAGAGGAACAAACCCATTGATAAGAAAAAAATTAATCAAATCTATTAATATAGTCTGTGAGATCAAACATGAGTTTATCCATTATTTTACAATCATTTACCTTACAAGAACAGGTGTCATGAAGTGTCATGCACATTTTGGTGATATAATAATTTTCTATGTATTCAAATGCATGTGTACATATTCAGGTACATTGTGAGTTATTATTATTATTATTATTATTATTATTATTATTATTATTATTATTATGGCGCAATAATAAATTTATAGCACATATGAAGACATTTCTCTTTTCTTTTTTATTATTATTGAAGAAAAAATATACACAATCGCAAAGAACATAGATACGTTGTACTAGATTACATTGATTTACAGTATTTAGTTATGGGAAATATTTCAAAACAAATTGAAAATATATATTTATAGGGAAAAAACAATAAAATTGTTTAATTAACAGTAATTGTTTAATTGCTGTTTAATTACTGTTACTTAAATAGTAATTGTTTAATTAACAGTAATTAAATAAAAGTAATCAAAAAAGACTGCCTCTGCCTTTTGACAGCTCACGTGTTTCTAAAACACACATTTGCGAGCTTTAGAAAAGCAAACAGTTGCCCAGCGGCAGACCAGGCGACGGGTCGGTTGGAAGTAGTACTAACAAGAAGTCGCAGCTAAAGTAACACGCGGACCCTGCATGGGAAGCGGGAATAACGCGTAGTAGAAGAAGAAGAAGAAGAAGAAGAAGAAGAAGAAGAAGAAGAAGAAGAAGAAGAAGAAGAAGAAGAAGAAGAAGAAGAACAAGAAGTAGAAGAAGAAGAACAAGAAGAACAAGAAGATCAAGAAGAAGAAGAACAAGAAGAACAAGAAGTAGAAGAAGGACAAGAAGAAGAAGAACAAGAAGAACAAGAAGAACAAGAAGTAGAAGAAGGACAAGAAGAAGAAGAACAAGAAGAACAAGAAGTAGAAGAAGGACAAGAAGAAGAAGAACAAGAAGAACAAGAAGAACAAGAAGTAGAAGAAGGACAAGAAGAAGAAGAACAAGAAGAACAAGAAGTAGAAGAAGGACAAGAAGAAGAACAAGAAGAACAAGAAGAGAAGAATAAGAACAAGAAGAAGAAGAAGAAGAAGAACAAGAAGAGAAGAATAAGAACAAGAAGAAGAAGAAGAAGAAGAAGAAGAAGTAGAACAAGAAGAAGAAGAACAAGAAGAAGAAGAACAAGAAGAAGAAGAAGTAGAACAAGAAGAAGTAGAACAAGAAGAAGAAGAACAAGAAGAAGAAGAAGTAGAACAAGAAGAAGAAGAACAAGAAGAAGAAGAACAAGAAGAACAAGAAGAAGGAGAACAAGAAGAACAAGAAGAAGAAGAACAAGAAGAAGAAGAACAAGAAGAAGAAGAACAAGAAGAAGAAGAACAAGAAGAAAGCAAACAGTTGCCATATTAAAACAACAACAAAAAAACACTACTGATATGATAGGAGACGCGAACCGCTTTTCATATTCCCCTTTATCTGTGTAAGAAACCATGATGGTAGGTTTGTGAAATTTAAGCTTGCCCTTTGGGGGCTGTAGGATTAAATATACTCAGTAGATAGAAGAATTGCCTTAGGTCTTTTATGCTTGTAGTGATCGAATTCATTTTCATCAGAATCTTGTTTGATCAGTTGATTTGGGTGCATTGCTGCATTTGAAAATAACTTTACTGCTAGAGAGTGCCATACTAAAACCCTGTTCAACATGATTTCGTTCAGTATCGCGTTGTTATGACATTTCAAATTATCATGCGGGCATGCCTGCGTGTGAATGAATTTCGCTTCCCACGGCTGTGGTGAATATCAGACCGATCAAGCATCAGCCTACTTCCAACACATCAATGAAACCTAAAAGCATTCATCCTCAGAAAAGCTTAATAAAAAGCTTCGGGGACACAAGTTCAGATATTGCACCTCAACTGGGTTCAACACGAAAGGGGAAAAAAGTCCATTTATTACAACTACAGCATTTAAATACATTAAAGAAAAGTGTAAATTGTAAATATATATAATTTAAATTATATATAAGGCTGAATGATATAAATATATATCATTCAGCCTTCCTATTGTAGGTTAACAGAATAGAAAGTAATAACGTAAATTCTAAATTAAAATAAACAGCAAATTTAAATTGAAAAAAAAAATGTTATTAATTTATTTAAAAGAAATTTGCAATGTGAAAAAGTGAAATGAATCCATTCAGCATTCCCTACTGCTGAGAAAAAAGAAACAGTAAATATAATTTGTGGAATTAAATGAACAGCAAATTGAAATACAATTGTAGATCATAAAATGCAGACAAAATTGTATATTTGCATAAAATTATTCCATAACCAATATCCTTTATGTGAAAAATATCTGTTTTATGTAAAATAGTATGTTAAAAATGTAAAATAGTTTATTATTATTATTATTATTATTATTTCTGCATATCTAAATAAGATTATTCACTTAACATTCTGTAGTAAATATTTGTAATGAACAGAAAATGTGGTACTAATACTTCCATCCTATATTTGTAAATATTCTTTATACGTGAAGAGGATAATAAACTTTGTAAAAAAATTATTATTATTATTATTATTATTATTATTGTATAATGGTCGACGTAGTATGTGTGCGCACATGCGTGCGAAGCGCAAACCAAAATTCCGGCATTGGACGATGACAAAAAAAGGTAGTAAATTTAAAATTCTATATGCATTGATATTCAGTTTCATCCAATGTAGCACTGTTACCTCATTGATTACTGTAGCACGATGTGTGTCAATAAATAAATAAAATAAAATAAACATTTCTTTCTTTCAGAACAAGGTTTACGGATATTTAATCTACAGTTCATCAAGTAATAATACGTTATATATCCCCAACTTTTACTGAATGTGTCTGTTATTAACAAAATAATTCTTGAATATATTCATGAAATCACTAATGATCTAATTACAAGTTTAGGCGTTTGAATTATTCATTTAGTACTGGATTAATAGGTAACATGGAGCTCCATTTCACTGTCACCTACTAATCTCTCTCTTTCTCTCTCTCTCTCTCTCGTTATTTTCAAACACAAAATACAAAATATACTAAGTATAAATCCCAAGGTTAATAGCATACGATACCCCTACCAGTATAATAGATTAGCATTACTCTTTCTTCTGTAAAAATACGAGTACCTGTTTGATATTTTTAATTAAATTACTAAATATGTAAATATTATAAAATCCATGGAGAAATTACATATTTTATATAATTCCTATATGAAGACTAGTCTTCAGAAAAAATAATTAAAAAATAAAGCAACTTCAAAGAATTAGGTTTATAAAGAAAGAGCCTTCTTCATCCTTTGTACAGAAACGGCCTATAGATTACAAATCATCGATTTGTGGCGGTTGAATAGTCGTGAGAAAAAAAAATGATAGCCAAATCATAGCGACTGAGTAGAAGGAAAGTTGCTACTGATAATTCACTTTTCATACTTTTCATGCCGGCCTTGACTGAGTGGTTAGTGTATCCGCTCTCCAGCCAAAAGGCTCTGGGTTCGAATCCCGCCGTTGCCATGGATGTTTGTTTGTGAAAGTACTAGTGTTGGTGGTCGGCAATAGATGGCGTTGGTGTAAATGATGAAGATAGTTGCTGCTGGTGGAGTGGCGGAGACGTAGAGTTGTAAAGTAGGTACCCTCCCTCGATGAGTCTTTGGACTCCCTGGAGGTATTATATAATAATGATATATATTTTTTATTTTGTAAATTGAGTGTGTTCTCCTGGCCTGTTTACCTATTTTCGGATGAAAAATTTGAGTTTCGGGGTCAAGAATCACTGCCACTTCGTATGAGATCAGTTAATTCATTCTCAACTGAAATTCCTTAATAAAAGAAAGTTATTTTCATTACAGACGAGTTTTAAAGATATCCTTCTAATCAAAGGACTGCGTAAAACCGATTGAGCTAAGGAGGCTTTGGGAAAAATTGCAGAATGTGAAAATATGTTGCAGATGAACTATTACGACTCTTCTCAACACCCTTTCTTTCGTAATGAAAGAAAATTGGACTGATTTTCAAATAATGAAATAATAATAATTTTTGCTTCCACATTAATTTACGTAAAACTTATTTTTAATTAATATTAGGACATCAGCATATTTTTAAGAAACCTATTTTTTTTTAAATAAAAGGTTGTTTTTATCAATAGGCAAATCAGCAAAGTGTATGATGGCAGTACTGACGCATAAAATTTGTTAAGTGCCATCAGAACAGTTCTAACTAAAATGCACGACTGGAGGTAGTTTATAATTTATACGTAATACCTCTATTTTGCTTGTTTGTTTAATTTATTTATTTATTTCGTATGTTAGATTACGAGAAGCAATAAGAAGTTTTGTTATAGTATAATGTTGTTCAAGCGGAAGTATTACTGAAATAGTTTCCTGTAATATTACTAATTTTGATAATTTCTGTTTCCTGTTTGCACTTTTATGCTGTGTCTGAGCATTTTAAAAATTCCGTAGCAAATATTTTTGTATGCCAGTTTTTATCGATGGTATACTGTATTTTGCTTGGAAGGACAAAACAGTTGGTCTAACTTTGTAAGCTCAAGGAGTTCAGCCTAGGTCCTAGGATACTTTATAAATGAGCATTCACGTTTTGGTTCTAATTATTATGACTGATGTATTGTACTTTGAAGAGAATACTGCTTATTAAGTTCTTAAAAGAACTGGGCGATGGACTGAGTCCTTGACTCTTTATCCCGTCATCTGAATGAAGAAAATCTGTGAGGATTGGGTGTTATCGAGCTAAAAGCTCCAGTCATGACTGGGTAACGAGCAATAGCCGAGCCTCAGTTAAAACTTCATTGGCTACAGCATTGCCATTTGTTACCCTAGAAATCCTAAAAAGGACTTTTTTTTTCTTCGGATTTCTTTCAACTGTTATTAATTTCCATTATTAATATATATATATATATATATATATATATTATAAATTTCCATTATTAATATATATATATATATATATATATATATATATATATATATATATATATATATATATATATATATATATATATATATATATATATATATATATATATATATATTAAGTACCCTGGAGTATATAAATTGTGGTGTGATTGCAATATCCCATACTTTGGTCAAACTAACAAATCTATTGAACAACGCATAGAAGAGCATAAGAGAGACATCTCATACAAAAGATCTCATGCAACTGCTTTATCCAGTCATGTTCTTTTTTCAAATAATCCTAATGATGACCAACAAAGCCACTCTGTATGCTGGAATAGATCAGAAAATATTTTTCGCTGTGAAGATGAGTTTGAAAGAAAAATCGTAGAATCACGGGAAATCCTACTGAACCCGGTCCACTTAAATAATAATTTAAGTTATAACATCCCAGATAGCCATGCTGCAGTTATTCAATATTGGCGTTCACGTGAACTTGCACGCACAATTGCAACAAACAATGGCACGCCAGTTGGAACAACTTGAAAAATACAACGTTTTTATGTATCGATTATGTGAGGCAATTTGTACCTGTAATTTCCAGTTTGTTTATTTAAATAATTCAATGTTTATTAGTATTCCTTTCCTTTATAAATACCTGAAGAAGGCTGCTATATGCCGAAACTAGTAGTATTTATCATTAAAATCTTTATATGTTATCTCGGTCTTGGAGTCATTAAATCTATTTTTTGAAATATATATATATATATATATATATATAATATATATAAATGCTTATATATAGTCCTTATAAGGACTGGCTTAAAGGGGCGAAGCTAGAATGCTTTTCATCTTCCCCGTTATCTGTAGAGGACAGTGTAGGATAAGGTGTTATTGAGCAAATAAAGCTCTGATCATGGCAGGAGGGTAACAGCAATAGCCGAGCCTCAGTCAGAACTTCATTGGCTACAGCATTGCCATCCATTACCCTCCAAGGGTATTGGATTGAATGAGTCAATCACCGCATCTCACGGTCGATTGATTCAGCCTGCTTATATATATATATATATATATATGCTTATATATACATATATATATATATAAATCTGTGTGGTTTCTAATAACAACATTTCGTTTTTAAATTTTTCCTTCTATTAATCAGATTTTTAATTTGCTCTTTAATGTAATATAATTGTAGTTATAAAATACTAATCAAAAGTAATCTATAATAGTGATAATAACTAGCTTCTTTAAGGCAACATACATAAGACATTTAGCGCTGTTAGAAGAATATAATGATTTGGACTGCTTCATGTTATATTGCAGTGGTTCCTGATTTTTTAAAAAAATTTATTTATTTATTTATTTTTTAAAAGTTGGGCTGAAGTATGTTCAAATGATTCGCAGTTGGACTGCGTGGGAAGCTGTAGCTTGCTTTTTATAAGCGTCATGGATAGCGAAGAAATGAACTATACCAGCTCAATTCAGCTGGTATAGCGATGAAATGAACTATACCAGCTCAATTGAAGTACGTAACTACAGTAGAGATATAAAGCAGAAATAGGCCATCCGTAATATATCGATTGAGTTGATGTGCGTCTATAGGAGAGAAACATCATCGATTAGCCGAGGTGATGACTTCTGGACTACCCAAATCTGTAATATATAATATATATTACATATATTATTTATAATTGTATATTATTCATAATTATTCATAATTATATATATTATTCATAATTATATATTATATATATATATATATATATATATATATATATATATATTTTTTTTTTTTTTTTTTTTTTTTTATTTTAATAGTATTTAGCCTTACGGCTGTCTGGGGGTAGCTATATGATTCCATCATACTGGGGAAATGATTATGAGCAAGGTGGTTTCCCGTTGCCATCCTTGCCGTACTATGTCCTATGACTATAGCCTGTATGTTTAAGGGGTTGTTTGCCTGCTTGCGATGAAAAATCCCAGATAAACTGATGGAAAAAACCCTGCTGTCCACGCCGAAGACCGGCTAACTTGGCTATGGCTGAGGAAAATCCTTAAGTTCCTCACGTCATCGACGAGAATCGAACCTAGAATATATATATATATATACCCACACTATCTACCAATAATTATCCGGACACCCCAGTTATTTTAAGTTATGGAGCATTCCAGGTTTGTTAAAAACATAAAAACGGGTGTACAGATTGCATCAAGCAGTATTTCATCGAAGAATTTGAATACAGGTGGTATGGCAACAGGACGTGAACTCGCTTCGAGAGAGAGATGTCATCATAGGCTGTCATAGTAGTGGCATGTTCATACGTGCCATTCACGCTCAACTGGAGCATCCAAACTCAACAGTTGGCGATGTGATAAACAAATGGAGACGTTCTGGCATCACTAGTGGAGGAAAACATCCAGGGCTGCCGCCTAAAATGATTTACGAAGAGATGAGGGTGTTAAAACGGGTGGCACGCAAAAACCGGCTGCAATCGCCACAGACCATCCATGATGATTTCCAGAGCGCCAGTAACACCATGGTGAGCACTAATACTGTATGAAAAGAACTCTATTTACTGAGTTTTCATGGAAGAGCAGCGGCACACAAGCTGAATATCACAACAAACAACACGGTTCTATGGGCCTAGTGCAAAGAGCCTGTCAAGTGGACAATTCACCAGTGGAAGAGCAGCGGCTGATTATATAGAACTATGAATCAAGGCTCACCTGTTTCTAGTCTGATGGCAGGGTATGGAGACAGTCTGCTGAACATTTGTGTACCCATAGTAAAATTTGGTGGTGGAAGAGTAACAGTATGGGGTGCATTCAGTTGGTTTGGAGTGGTATCATTGTCATTGTCCATAGTTCCATGAAGTCAGCTCAATACCTTGATAGTCAATGGATAATCAAGTGCTTACACTTTGGAGATTTTATGGAACGGACCCGTCTTGCTATCAAGACGACAATCCCCCCCTGCCATAAATCTACATCTGTTATGGAATATGAGCGTTAAAAGACTGCTCTGGTCTTTGCAGAATCCTGACCTCAATCCCATCGAACACCTGTTCGATGGGATTGAGGTCAGTCCACAACAGCCCTTCCTCGATCTGTCGCTGAACTCAATGCTACTTGATGGAGGAATGGAGACATATTCCACCTGTTTTCTGCCGCACATTGGTGTAAAGCTTCCATCAAACTTCCTTCCGCTATTAGGGTTTGCTGCTGATATTAATTGTAAATGGCTAAAGAGTCCGGACAATTATTGCCAGATAGTGTATATTAATATACATATAATATAATACCCAATTATATATAAAATCTAAAATCTTAGAGTCAACAGAATTTGCACTAAATCCTATTCACCTTAATGTCCACCTCAGCCACAACGTTTCTGATTGTTACTCCTCTACTATTCAGCCAAGGTGGTCTCAAGACCACGTCCTCGTGCACGAGAAAAACAACGCAGCTAGTCCACGAATTCGTATTAATGCGAGAAATTCGTTAATTATATATATATATATAACTAAATATATAAAATTTTCTTAGTATCTTTATATATATATATATATACACACACACACACATTGATTTACTCGGTGTTTGAGTACATTTTATTTAGTGTATATATTTATTTAATATATATATATATGTGTAGAAAGTGTTTTTCCTTGGGTATAATAATGTTAAAAATACCAAACAGTTTTAAACCTGGTTTTACTCCATTTCCCAAGTAAGCAAACAGACAAACAAGTCAAGTTTGCTCCTGAAAGTGATGCAAGCCTAGCTGATCCTACAGGTAGTGCAAGACCAAGGCAACTCGTGGTAAAGGTGGCATAAGAACTGATCACTAATCTTAATATTTACCCTTAATGCCAAAACACATCTCCACGAAGGGGATGCATGATGTTTTGTATTAAAGGCAAGGGACCACTACCCAGACCGGTTTCGATATTTATTGAGGTCTCGTCAGTGGGAGCTAGGCTAGAAATATCAAGATTTAGTAATACAGAGCTTATAAGTGACATTACAGAGCTTATAAGCTTATATATATACATTAATAGGATATATATATATATATATATATATATATATATATATATATATATATATATATATATATATATATATATATATATATATATATATATATATATATATATATAGGAGATTAATAAATTAACATGTACATCAAATCAAACCGTGTAAAGTGAGCCCTCATAGATGCGGCCACTGGACTCGCAGTGACTGTTTCGAGCTAATTATTTCTCTAGTAACCAGTATGGCTGGTGACACATAAATACATAAACTAACTTACTTTATCACTAAAACCAGTAACTTATTATAAACTAATATCTTCACAAAATCTATCCGTAATGTATTTTACTCTACTCACATATATGAGAAAACGTTTTATTAACTATAACAAAATAAATAGCCAAACATAAGTGTAAGTACCAACATAAAAAATTATAGTAATACTTGAATTGTATTGTATAATAATGTACATTGTATTGTACAGCTTGATTTGTATTGTAAAATATTGTAAAACATTGAATTGTACAACTTGAATTGTATTGTGTAATATTTACATTGAATTGTCTAATATAAATATCTTGTATGTGAATCAATAAATGATCTCAATCCTCTTCACTCCAACTTGGAGCATAGGTCTTCCACCATCATTTTCCACAGGATTCGGTTTTTGCTACTGCTTTTATTTGGTTCCAGTGTTTATTAATATTTGTTATTTCTTTCAGTGTTGTTCTTTTCCATGTTTCTCTTGGCCTTTCTCGTCTTCTTTTACCCCGTGGGTTCCAATCTAGGGCCTACTTTACTATTATTTTATCTTCTTTCCTCAATACATGCCCCAGCCATCTTCATTTCCTTTCGGGTATCTGTTGCAACATGGGTTTATGGTTTGTTCTCTGCCATAGTTCTTCGTTTGATATTTGTTTTGGTCAATATATTACCAGTATCGATATTAAACACTTGCTGAAGACGTGGACATTGTTAACTATCTTTTTATTTAACATCCACGTTTAATATATATATATATATACAGGGTGTTCGGGATAAATTTGACATATTTATAATTAATTATATTTTTCCGTAAGTTACATGTATTAACACACACTTCTCTTCATTTAAAAGTTTGGGCCCTTCTTCATTCATATACAAGATGTCAGAAAGGATGGATAGCTGGAACCCACCTGAATCATGGAAGAGAATAACTTGTATCATGATGATTCGTGCCCGCCATCAAAATAAGGATATTACGACTGCTGCCCAATGCTCCCTGAATGAATACAGTAAAAACAATCAGGCATGAACTAGAGACTTGCAATGGTGACTACGAGGATGTAGCAAGAAGAAAGATCTCTAGCAGACGATCTGATTGCGTTCGTACAGCAGAATTCCTCGCAAATCTGCAGGAACAGGTGTTGAAGAACCCTGGCATTGGAATTCGGGCTTTGTTCGTGGAGTTGCTAACTGTAGTCAAGCCCTGGATAACAAGGGTAGCCAATGGTAGGCCGTATGTATGGCAGCAGGATTCGGCCCCTTGCCACACCTCTGGGAAAAGTCAAAAATGTTTGTCTGAAAATTTCTACGACTTCACCAGTCCAAATGTTTGGCCTCCAAACTCCCCAGACCTTAACCCCATGGATTATTTTGTATGGGGCGCAGTTGAAAAAGACACCAATCGCACTTCCAGTAATACAAAAGCCCAGTTAATGGATAAAATTAAAACAGTTTTTGCGGCCCTTCCCAGGGAGACTGTAGCATCAGCTTGTTCGAGGTTCCGAAGCAGAATTGAAGCTGTGATCGATGCTAATGGTGGTTATTTTGAGTAAATCTTGTTGATAGTATTGTAATTAACTCTGCCTGTAATGTTTTTTTGTCAATTCATTAAATTTAATAGATACAAAGAAGATTTTCTTTTTCCTTACGAAACTGTCAAATTTATCCCGAACACCCTGTATATATATATATATATATATATATATATATATATATATATATATATATATATATATATATATATATATATATATATATATATATATATATATATATATATATATATATATATATATATATATTAAGGAAAATGGCTTATATAACTGTTAAAATAGGAAATAACTGATTTTATATATTATTAATATATTATCTTCTTTATAAAATACTTCACTGGGTCATGAACTTCATCATGCACTATGTTGAGGATTTTGGCACTTTAATCTACTTTCAAAGAAAGAAAACACCGCACTAAAGAAGCGGTATATTAACTTGTTATTAAACTTCATATGTGTATCCACTTCCCAGAATGTTCTTAAAATTCTATTGCAACGTAAACACTTTCGAACGTTGCTTGCTTGCTTGTGTACACACAGGCCCGGCTTTAATTACAAAACTGCACCCATCTAATCGTACCTGGAGCTAATCAAAGCAAGTCCTAAGTGAGCGCGCCTAGCGGAATGCATACGCAATAAGCATTAGGTAATTATTCAATGTGTGCTGCTGAAGGAGTAATCCGATTAAATATTGCTACACAGACTCTGATGATCCCCGCAACTGCAGAGCGAACAGCGCACAGAATATTTCCCAGTAATGAATTCATAAGTTTCTGTTAATGGCTCAAACAGCAATTCAAAGGACTACTGTGTGAAATGCCGGGACTCCGCATCGTTTGGTAAACATTAGATGCGTTGATAATAAAGACATTGAAATGTTATTAGCAGGCCACTTCAATGCATTTCAGGGAAGCCTTACCAACGAATAATTAAAGTGAACTTGGTGCTCTAACTTGAGAGGAAATATGATAAGTTTGTATATTTTGTAGATCGCATACTAAAAATAACGAACTAAATAAAAAATAATAATAAAATAAATGAAAAGGAATGGTTACCGTCACAATTTTTTATGAAGGCTGTGGTTTCGGATCTCACTATAGCATAAATGTTTGTGAAATTCTTCAGCCTTAGATAAAATCATCATTCCATAGTGACAATGCTATCCTCTTTCTAATAGGGACATGCTAAGGTATTAAAAATAAAACCTGCCATATATCCACAGAAATTGTTTTGCAATTATTCCCCAACTGATATTCGTATATTTTTGCAAATCAATCGTACTAATGTGAGATTTTACCTGATTTTGAGGAAAGAGCCAGGTATTTAAATGTGGAGTACTACAGCGTTTGGTGGTACGATCCTAGAATAGACTGTGAAATAACAATTACAATAGATGCATGAATAGTGGTTGCATTGATCACTCCCACAAAGAGTTGACTGATGACAAAGGCATAGATGAAAATCATATTTACGAGAATATTGCCTTTCCTAGTGCAGCCTCGAGGGCTTAGCGACATTCGTCCTTCAATTTGCAATATATTATTCGAATCTCATCTCGCAAAACAACCAACCCTCGCAAAGAGTACATACGATTAATAAGTAATGCACTGCTTTAATCGCCTTAGTTTATTTTTTCCCTAATTGAAAGAAAATATAACATATATAAGCGGAGGATAGATAATTATTGAATACTCATTTATTTTTATTTGTAATTATAAATATGTACTATTTAAGCATAATTTTTCTCCAACATTCTAATGAAAATCTTTACTATTTCGAAAGCGTCTTCATACATCAGTATGTAACTACACGGCTGAAAATATATGCATTAATAAGAAATTTAGCAATGGAAATAAAACTGTGATGTCAGAGAATGAATTGTACGGTTCTAAATGAAGTTATTTGGTCATAAGAAACCATTGCGACTAACTTGTTACGATGGCAATCAAGGGAACGAGAAGAATTTTTAATTAAAAAACCTTTATTAGAAAAAATACTCAAGATATTAAAACATTAAATTTATTTACTTAAGTTCAGAACATAATCCACAGTTCCCTGAATATAAACCCTTCTGTCCTCTTAGGACACGGTGTAACTCTCTTCCTATCGAAAATTCCTCATAAAATATTTTTCTTACCCTACATAGGATTCGAACCCAGTTCATTTCAGCTGAAGGATTTCGTTTAAACCGAGTGGGCAACGATGATTGGAATCACAGTTTAAATACGGTGGGTTAATTTCATTTTTAAAATTAAAATAACAATAATTTTTACTTTCATTCTTAATACAATAATTCTCTCTAATTAGAGTTCATTAACACTGCTGGTTTTAATAATGCTCTTACGATGGCTAGAGTACAACCATTTGATGACTGTCTTGTCAAAGTTACATGGAAATCTGCTCTAAAATTGTGATATTTCATACTTCTTATAGGATGATGTGTTATTATTTTTACACTGTGATAGCAGTTTACTTTTCTGCATGTAGCAAAAAGAATGGTCAAATGTGTTAGTCCAAAGAATTAAAGATTTATAGAAGACAACAAGCAATTTCTTGGAGGCAGGTACTTTTCTAAGTTTCGCTTTAATGTAACATCATCTTCCTCTGCGTACTGTTCAATAAAAGTGCAACAGTTAGCTACATTACTGTTTCCCATTCCTCATCTGCTACTAAGATCGAACCAGGAATGAAGATTTTTTTATGTAACTCCCATCCATGAAAAATTGTAAATCTATAATAGATTTGTGGCGTAAGTGGGCTAAGGAATTTCCCTATTTTTATTGATTATTTATATATATTTGTTTGTATTTTTGTTTAAATATTTTACAGTATAGAAACTCTGCTTTAGAAAACGAACGTGGACGTTTTCAATCCACTTCGGGCCTCCTATAAGCGAGGAGGTGGCCTCAAAACAGGCGATGAAATTCATCTCTCACGTAAAGACAATCACCACATTCATGCCTCTTATGGATGTTTGGAACCCAAACCTATTAGATTCTCCACTTTGGTTGCTGAATAATTCACTAAGCTTTTCGGTGGAACCTTGAGCTTGTTATAATTCATGGGAACTGTGATAACTTGCAGAATCTAGCCTACAAGAATCCTTGTGGCCTCTTTAATAATGTCAGGAAAATCTTTCTGAGGAAGATGTTTGTTCTGCATAAGAAGTACTGTTTCATGCGCTACTTTTTAAAACTTTTTTCTTCTTACAACCAGCATTTGTAAAAGCTATCCACGACCTCATGGTGATTAAATAAATAAATAAACAAATAACATAATTTTCCTCCATAATCCAGTTTTAGAGCAATTTTAGTTATCTATTATGAGGCCGCTTCACACATTTGCCGATTAATAGTTCCCAAAATATGCATGCATAGTGTGTTTGGCAATAACATTGTATGCTGACATCATTCACTGTTATTGTGGTTAAAACTAGAACCCCCTTTGATTTAAGTAGAGTTTAAATCCAGTTTAAACTAAAACTGAAATTACTAGATATATTACCATAAAGGTCAGAAATGCAAAATTTCAAGAGCAACCGTAGTTCAGAAAGGATCGGTGATGTCCTTTGTTTGGAGAGACCTTGGTTCGAATACAGCCTAGGAAGCGAAGAACCTTTAGAGGAGTTTATCAACTGAAGGTGAGTTAGTTGCTCTCATACGGAAGTGGCTAGTTATTGTTTTCTGCAAACCACTTGGTTTTTAATTGTAAAGAACAGTCAAATCTATCAGGGAAAACACACCATTAACAGACATAATACACTAGCCTGATAGCTGGGTTGCTTAAATCGTATTTTAAATGACAAAAGTCAAATAGCATGCATGTGTGTGTGTGTGTGTGTGTGTGTGTGTGTGTGAGAGAGAACAAAAATGAAACGAATCTAATACATATTCGTTTTCAAGAGAAGCACCTAAAAACATTTCAGGCGTGCAGAGTAGGACTCCTGGAATGTCTTACACTTTACTCACCAACAGCCCTAATGCACTATAAGTTTTCAGTGTTTCGTAGCTGGAATAATCATTAAAATACATCTGTCGTTGGAAGTCTGGTAAGGTAATGTGTTCTGTTGTTACATACAAAAAAGTATAATAAACTCCAGTCTTTCAAGTTATGTTATCAATATTATTTATAAGCTAGTTGATGCTGACAATCTGGCCAAAATAAACTGGGGAGAAATGAAATAACATCAACAAAGATATTTCTTCTGTCAAATTATATTCTCAGCTTATAACGTGCACATAATGCATTAATGTTTTCAAGGCGTTCATCTAATGAGAAGCGTACATTTAACACGAATACAACTTACTCTAATTATTTCCACATATTGCCTTTCTAAAATAAAGTTTACATGATAGAGAACAGTCTATTAAAAGGGAAGGAGCACGTCAGAAACCTTCTTTTTGATCGCACCGTTTATGTAAAAGTCAGCCCAGCTTTCATCTGAGTTGTCGGATGAGCAACATGCTTTCTACAGAGAAACGTAATTCCCATAACAGGAAACGAAAAGGACTGCAATTTCAGAAAGGCTTAAAGAGAAAAACGTTCTTTACATTCTGCTGTTAATCCTTTCACTTAATACCTCAGCATTCTGCTGTGGTATTAAGTGAAACCATGCGTTTCACTTAATATCACAGCGGAGTTTTTTTTTTTTTTCATCTGCAACATGCAATATGTGGCCGAAGGTTAATAATGAGCTTTCCCCATTAAAAAGTTAAACCATCACTTGACTTGTAGTTTCCAGTTGACTCCTGTACATTATCTTTTCCTTTTCTCCGAATGTTTATTCAATGTCGAGTTTCTGAATAGAAAAAGAAGCCATTATTTGCTTTGTAATGATTTCTAGTGTGTTTCTACAAGTGACTAAGAGATTAATTAAATTTCGATTGTTTAATCCCCCATGTCTTCTTATTAAAATTCCAAAAACCTTCTGTTCCCTGCATTGATTTTGGATTTGTGTTTCGTGCTATCCTATTTAATCTTTTGCGCCCATGCGTATATTAAAACGATCGTTTAAATTTTGAGTTCCTTAAATAAAAGCAAGACGCTTCCATTGAAGATGGTTGGTAGATCTAATTATCACCGAAACAGCTATGGCGATGAGGACAATTTATTGTCTACAAATAACGTGTTCTTGTGAGCGATTTTGAGGTGAGAAAAACCCTACTTTCCCAGAAAAAAAATCGACATCATTTTATGATAACTAATTGACGTTCTAATAAAAAAATTACGAAAGCCCTTCAAGTTCTAGAAAGCATTTAAACCACGTCTTTCCATCTGTAAACTTCATCCCTAGTGATTGCTACAGCAGAAAATTGCGAGATGTATTATATAGTGATCTTCAGTTTGTGTTCAGTTTGGTGATTTCAATTGGAGATTTCTTCTATTAAATCCTATTATTTAATGGAATAGTTTAACATTATTATTAAGAAAATGAATCAGTCCACCCTTACGCACTTCACAAAATTCCTCTCAGTAGTTGGTTGCAACACATTTTACGAACGGCAATTGATTTTCTATCAGAAGTAATTGTGATTGCAATATGCTGCTCATATGAATAAACAGTTCATCAAATAATTCATCTGCTTCATATAAATGCAGTTATATTAAGCGGATGAATTTATATTTTCGTTCTATCTAAATAAATAAAATGAAACTTTAGAACATAACATCTAAAATCGCCATATTTTAAATAAAATTTCTAAACTACAACATGCATGCATAACGTTTATTTAAAGCTATTTTTATGTAAAACTAATTTGTAAAACTTTTCACTTTATGTACACCGGTTTTTATGTTATTAATAAACCTGTAATGTTCCATATCTTCAAATAACAGTGGTATCCAGACACTTAGTAGACAGTGTATTTACAGACAGAAAACCCTTATTGGAGAAGCAAGACGATAGGGTGAGTCGTCTAGTACGAGTAGCATTTGCAGTTGACTCCCTACGCCATCTCACTGATTGATGACCAGGGATTGCCCAATTTGTCTAAAATTTGCAGAAACGGTAGGTTTTCAACATGGTATTCTATCACAAAACCTCTTTCAAACTCCGTCAGTTCCCTTCTCGTAGCCATTTCACACGGACACAGTTTCACTGACTTGGGAGCATCATAATCCTCCAATTTATAACAGCTACAAAGACAACATGTGTTACATGCCTCGTCTGGCATGTAAAAGATGATCCTAGATATTTGATTCTGTAGTGAATACGTTTTCTTCATTTATATTTTTATTTTAATCACTATAGCATTGGTCCTTGGTTGCATGAACATTGCCTTCTCTAGTCTCTTACAATTTTATATTCTTATTTTCTGTAAGACACTAGAGAAGGCAATGTTCTTGCAACCAAGGACCATTGCTATAGTGATTAAGTGTTTTTTTTTGCTATTCTATTAAGTTTTATATTATCACTTGTATTGTGTGATATTTATATTGTTCCTTGTACTGTTTTTTTATTATTATTTGTATCATATTACTAATAATTACTACTACTACACTAGAAACTTGTATTGTTTTCATCATCATGTCTTTCCGAGCCTACTGACACATACGCCTGCATTGCTGGTTTTCCATCTTCCCCTGTCCCTCGCAGCTGCTCTTGCGTTTTCTCAACTCGCCCATCTTACCTCCTTCATTTCGAACTCCATCATTCTTCTCCAAGTTAATTTTGGACGACCTCTAGAGCGTCTTCCTTCTGGAGCCCAACTCAGTGCTACTTGGGAAATTCTGTTTATCCCCATGCGAAGAACATTTCCGGTCCATTTCCATCTTTTTAGGCGAATCTCTTCATCTATTGACTTGGAGAACGTTTTTTTTTTAAAGTTCCTCGTTAGTAATTGCATTTTCCCTGAAGATTTTTAAAATTCTTTTTCAACACTTGTTTTGGAAAATGTCCAAAACAAGTGTTTATAGACATTAATTTTCACTTTAAATGTAATATTTGATGCTTTCCATAATTGCTTAATGACCTGAAACAATTTTGTGCTTTAGCAATTCTTTGTAAAATATCTTCGTCAGTGCCGCCTTGTTTATTTATTACTGATCCAAGGTATGTAAAAGTATCAACATCTTCATCAAATTCATCAATTGTTTAATTTTTTTAACTTCATTTCTTTATTTGGGTTTTCATTTATTCGCATGACCTTGGCTTTCTTCTTATTTATATGTAGACATATAAACATATATGTTTATATGTTTCTTCTTGTAGACTCGCAGTTTCTGCACAGTGAGCAAAGTCATCAATTTTTAGCTGTAAGTCACTTAACTTGGAGGACAGGGGCACTATGTCATCAGCAAAATCAAGGTCTTCCAGTGTGGATGTAAAGTCCCAACGTATTCCTCTCTTTTGATGATTAATTGAGTTTGAGGTTTTCATAATCCAATCACTTAAAATTGTAAATAATAGACCAGATAGTACACAACCCTGCCTAACTCCAGTTTCAATGATAAAGAAGTCTGTAAGTTTTCCATCCACTTCCACGCAAGACTTGCTGCCATTATACATATTCTTAATAATGTTGAGAAATTTATAAGATATTCCGTATTCTTCTAATATTTTCCAAAGTTTCTCTCTATTTAACGGGTCGAATGCTTTGAAATCGATGAAGTTTAGGTAAAGCGGGACTTGAAATTCTATACATTTTTCGATTATATTTCTAAGAGTGAACTTGTATTGCTTTACAGTCGTATTTATATTATCGCTTGTATTATTTCTTTGCTCATAATAAAGCCCCATCTTTGATTCTCTTCCATAGAGTAATAGAAATTCTTTAAAACCGTCTCTAGGGTATAACTGCATTTTTGATCTCTCTCTTTCAGTTGATACACCAGATATCATTAAACAGGATGCAGAAGATGGACGATCGAAACGCTCTGCATTTTGAATCAGAGCGAGAGAGTTAGTCGAATTCACTATAGATTCCTTGCACGTTCGTCTTACTTTCGGCGTTTCTGTTACTACTGCTTCCAACTTACAAAAAAGTAAAACGTAAAAAAAAAAAAAAAACAGATTTTGTTATCAATACAAGCTCTTGTGTCCCATTTTCTAAGTCTATCAGATTTAACTCGTTTATCTTACAAGGTTATTTTCTGCGATTGCTGATATTATAAAATAAATAAATTCAAAATAAAAAAATAAAGACAACTGATTATTACAGAGGTGTCGCAGCAGTGGGATGCAGTATTTCAGATTTACCCCAAATTGCCTGTAAAGTCAGGTCTGAAGTAAGTGAAAACTTTGTCATTATGTAACTTCAGTTCGCTTGCGATAGCGTTGAGATAATTATACAGATAATAATCTGGTGTGCTTGTAACGTTCTGTAGATATTCGTTCATTTGTTTAACTCTGAATCTGACATTTAAAAGTTTGCCTCTATGAAAGATCTGTTTTCTCCTTGAAGTATGGATCGGATGCATTTTAGTGCAAGACACTATTCTGCATATCCTGAGAGTGAACCATACGATTTAGAGATTTGGTTTGTTTAGTTGCAGTTATGCTCTTATTAGTCGTTACTACTAGTTACTCTTACTAAAACTTCATATTTCACTTTGCATCACAGTTGTATTATATTTATATTACTCTTGCATTATTTCTTCAATCTTAATAAAGGTTCATGCATGATCATCTTCTATACAGTTACAAAAAGCCTTAATACTGCCTCTGAGATGCTTAGTACCCTTTGCGTCTGGTTTGATGTTTTGATCTTCGTCCGGTTTGATGTTTAGCGGTATTAAACTATATCACTGGAGAAAGAAGAAGGATCCAGGCCTCACCCTATTAGAGAGGAGAGGAAGGGGCTTTCTTCAGTGTGAAGAGAGATCAGAATTCACCTCATACAAGACTTTCATGACCTTAATAATAATAATTATTATTATTAACTATAATAATAATAATAATAATAATAATTTACGCACCGTTGTCTTTTCTTCTGCCTCTTCTCTTCCTCTATCTGCTTTTTTTTAAATTCCATCTTATGTCATAGCTAAACAGCATGCTATTTGGATTAGGCGTACCCTGCTCTCTTTCTCGCACATATAAATGTAATAAATTAACTCTTTCTGCACATCACTTGGAGAAATAAGGTGTTTTTATTGGTGCTCAATTCTGGATTATTAATTTTGAATAACTCAACAGAGAATGCTCAACAGCAATTAATTATATCACGCTTAGCTACGCCGTTCTACAAGGTTTCTTTCACATATACATGAACAAAAATATTGAAATGATTGAAGCGACATCTGCTAGACTCGTTTGGATATTTTAATAAAAGCGAATTTCGAAAAATAAACCACATCTTTATTAGTATTTAAATAATTTGCATGTAGTGAGACCAAGAACAAATTTCAAAAATTACATCTAGTGGAATTAATTCTATGAAATGTTCAAAAAATCTCAAGTATTGCTGAAGAATATTAATATGCAGGATTTCTTGCATTTTTCAGCATTATGCTGTCTATTAAATATTTGTCGGATCTACTGAGAAGACAAAAACACAAATTTGTAGAACATAATTACTCTGAAGCCACATAAAATTTTAAATTTATCAGTACTAGACTTAATTTGTATGGGTAATTTTCGGAAAAAAAAAAGAAGTAGGAATTAAGGCTGAAATCTCAAGGAACAGAAACCAGAAAGTCAGGTCAAATTCTCAAAGAATAGTGGAAAGAGGACCGACAATGTTAG
Source organism: Typopeltis vanoorti (assembly GCF_054136105.1). Taxonomy (NCBI): domain Eukaryota; kingdom Metazoa; phylum Arthropoda; class Arachnida; order Uropygi; family Thelyphonidae; genus Typopeltis; species Typopeltis vanoorti. The sequence continues at coordinate 147,317,633 of NC_143552.1, read as the reverse complement.
CATAAAAGAATAGTGATTAAAAAAGCAAGGGAATTTAGAAAGCAGATCTTTATTTCTCCTGTTTCATATGCTTTGTTTATCTCTCATGAAATATTTCGACTAGAAGTTATTTGGAATAATCTAGATGCAACATATTCTAGGTAGAATATATCAACAATTTAAGGCTCAACCTTGTTTGAATTCGATGACCTATCTAAACAATCCTTCATTTTGTTTACATGCATAAGGATGTTGTCATCTTGACTACGAGTTTACCGCCTTGTATGAGCGTAAATACTATTTCAGGCTATACGAGTATAGAGTCAGATAATATAATTTTATTACAATATATTATAATGAATTTTTTTATTATTATTATTATATAATATAGTATAATCGCAGATATTTTGAGTTCAGATACAACTTTCTGCTTGAGAATGACTGTTATCGCCAGCGATTATAAACCTGCCTATTCCATAGCAGAAAATGTCCTATTTTGTTTGTTCAATCCCTAAGCACGTTTCTAATCGAAACGGAAATGAAGCCAACCTCGTCTCTTTCAGCACTTCTTACTTTTATATACAGTGTGACCCCTAAGATGTTATACACAGACTTTGTTGGTTAACAATTGCTATGTTTAGTTTCGTAGGTTTGATTTGATAATTTTATAATTGATTAAATGTCGCAATAAAAATCAGATATAAAAGCATTACAAGTTTTACTTTACAAGTATCTAAAATGTTCAAAATGCTTTCATTCTCATCAAGAGATTGCTGTCATCGGTTAGGAATTGATCTACAACAATTAATCTTGTAATTGTGCAGCATTTCTCCATTATTTCTAACTGTATAAGTCTCAGGTATCCCTATAAGTAACAGAGTCTAATAGTTTTAGATTAGTTGAACTCGCAGCGTATTCGCTACCACCTTTTCTTCCATTCTGTCTATTCGGAAAATTTTATTTTGAAAATTTCATAACGTCACGATGAAAATGGGGAGGTGTCTTATCTTGTTAGAGGTAAAATCCTCCAACTCCTCAACTATCTCAAGTATTTCTTTCACAACTTATCTCTGAAGCATGTTGAGGTACAAGGGATCAATAACTGTTTGATCAAAAAAAAAATGGCCCAGTCAAACCCTTGATTTGATTGAACCATTGGATAATCCACACACACACACACCCCACTATAATACCTGCTAAATTTATAAACAGAACAAGTTATTTAATCAAACCTACGAAACTGCTTCAAATAAAAGTTACTGAATAAAAGTAATTGGAATTTCACTCTATTTTTAAATCAAGTATCTTCAACAATAAATATCATGTTGTACATCCTCTACTTCGATGAGATATTGTGAACAGGCTAATATAAAGCAAAAAATAAATAGATTTTATCTAAAAAAGATTTAGTAATGTTCAAGAAGCTATAAAACTTGAAGTTAGATAGAAAATACGAGGTTCAATATTGCGACAAAAATGCTCAATGCTATCCGTATTAAGTATTTAATATCACATATACTGTGATATTAAACCACCGTATAAAGTTGGAAAATATTTTTTTTTAATTCATAAATAAAATTTGGAAAATTGAAAATTGGGGAAAAATTGGCCTTTATTAAAATATGCATACTCTTGTATGCACCTTGTTCGAAATGTCATCAAACTAATCTGCAGTTTCAGATGTTGCATGTATAGATTGATCATCTGCAAACAGTATTGGGTCTATAATAGTGCATTTGTTAATTGGGATATAATCATGTACTGTGAGCCTCCAATGCGTTACTATAGAATTCATATAGATTGTTAAGAGAATGGGTGATAGGCTACAGCCTTGCCTTACTCTCTGTTTATAGATTCTCAGCCAGAGAATCTTCTATTAACTTTACTGAAATCATGTTGTCTGTATATGTATCATGGATCTCTTTACTTAGGTGATGAGGAATATTTATTAATATTTCAAAACGTTTATTGCGGTTAACTCTGTTAAATGCCTTAGAATAATCAATAAAAGAAATATGGGTTTCCACATTGTATTCTTTATGTTTTTTCAATAAACTTTGTAATGTAAAGTATCCATCTGCACAAGAGAGACCTCTCCTTAATCCATTCTACTCTTCTCCTATCTTATCTTCATGCAATTGGGACAGTCTATTTTTCTTAGAATTTTACTTTAGATTTTATATTCAGAGTTTAGGAAACTAATTCCTCTATAATTTTCACAGTTATTAATATCACCCTTCTTGTGTATAGGAATACCTATTACCTTTTGCCAGTCTTCTGGTGGTGATTCACCATTTCATATTTTATTCATTAGTTTAAGAAAACGAATTTTGAAGTTTGAGCCTGCATGTTTGATTAATTCAGTATTTAGCCCATCTTTACCTGGTGGTTTATGGTTTTACAACTTTTTAAGAGTAGTTTCTAACTCGTCTATTGATATAGGATCCAAGAGTGTCTCATGTCATGTAAAGAATGTCTTGTTCTAAATGTAATCGTATTAAATCTTTTAAAACATTAAAAGATTTTAAACATTAACACATGAAAAATTAACAGTGGAGTTTACAGCTTCGAAAACAGGTAAAAAATTAATAAATTTTAATGCATTATTCAATCGAGAAAAAAAAAGATGTTCGATTTCTATATAAATTCCCACTTTAGTTATAATGTGGACATATACAAATACCTTACAATTTTTCCATGCGAAAAGAACAGAATAGTTGCTATTTTGGGCTACATTTTTTCCAACAAATAAAACGATACGCTATCACGAAGATTCAATTAAACTTTACGTTGAATCAGTGTATCACATATATCCGTGATGCTGCAGATAAGATCGCTTTAAATCCAATAAAGTTATGAAAAAATGAATTAAATGAAATAATGTTCTTTCATATTATAGAAGATTAGAACAAGATAAGATTTTGATGAGATTCTTATTATCTTATCAAAATTAAGTTATGGAGTTAAAGGGCTGAATTTTTATCGGCTTAGTACTTGAAACTTGAAAATGGAAAAGACAGAAGAAAATCATGTGATATGAAGGGATAAATTAATTATTTGTGCATTCTTCCACGCGTGATAAACGATGGGAAATCTTCAGTGCACGTGAGAACTTAATATTAATGAAATATGAATAGCTCAAAGGAAAGTCAATAAGGCACAGCCGAACTAAATTAGATATTAAACATCGATGTCACACCGGAAGTATTTTCGGACCCTCTTATTATGGTCTATTTCTTTCTGCAAGGTAAAAACGTGGAATTTCCACTGCATTTCCACAGTAAGCAAACGTACTCTGAACATTTCATGACGTTCCTCTTGACTTGACAAACCTAGAGATAAATCAGTTGGTTGTGAGTAGACATTATGTCTTATTCCTGGTGTTACTTCATCAACTATTTGAAATGTTATACGAATATCATTTTTCTATAGTTTTTACCTAACAGTAATTATTATTAAATTGAAGTGCGCTAATTTGAAAACCGTTTAGTTTTCTTTCTCATTAATATGATTAATGAATGAACAAATGTGATTTTAACTGAAAATGTTGCTGTAATGTTCCAAAATTAAAACATTTGCTTGCAATTTCATCCACTGTTTGAAATCAGAATTATTGATTTTAGGAATGTATTATTAGAAACAGCAATATTTCTTTAGCTGTTTATAAGCAATTATATGGAAGAAATATATAAAAAATCAAATAGATCAATAATGTATTCTTTAATTGAAGAAATAATATGCATTTTGGACAAGCGTTTCCACACCAAAAATTAATTTACATAAATGTTTATATATTATGTATATTTCAAGATGTTTATATATTGGTCGGCGGTGATTGATTCATTCAATCCAATACCTTTGGAGGGTAATGGATTGCAATGCTGTAGCCAATGAAGTTCTAACTGAGGCTCGGCTATTGCTGTTACTCTCCTGTCATGATCAGAGCTTTAATTGCTCAATAACACCTTATCCCTACACTGTCCTCTACAGATAACGGGGAAGATGAAAAGCATTCTTGCTTCGCCCCTTTAAGCCAGTCCTTATAAGGACTATAAGGATGTTTATATATTATGTATATTTCAAGAATGCTCCTACGGAGAAATGAGAATTGAAATAAAGTCCTTTTTAGGACTTCCAGGGTAACAAATGGCAATGCTGTAGCCAATGAAGTTTTGACTGAGGCTCGGCTATTGCCGTTACCCAGCCATGACTAGAGCTTTTTAGCTCAATAACACTCCATCCACACAGATTTACTTCATTCAGATGACGGGATAAAGAGTCAAGGACTCAGTCCATCGTCCAGTTCTTATAAGAACTATAAGAATCAGCTCCTACTGTACATCTCCGTGTGGTTGCCAGGATAAGAATAGCTCCACTACAAATCCATGCGTGTCGTAAGAGGCGATTAAATGGACGCAGCGTTTCGAGAGTTTTGCTCTCTCAGGTTTCTTCCGGAATTTCGCTCCCGGTGAGGGGAGCTTAGATTTCGGGAGGTTTGCCTGGGAGTGCATATTTTGAGTCTCTGGGCAGGGTGTCTTCCGGCACGGCCCACTGAGGGACTTTGTCGGTTGATGCTTTTCCCTGGAATATGAGCGGTTCTGCTAGGTGGTGGTGGTGGGGGGGGGCATCACCGAGTGGAGCCAACGCTGAGTTGGACAGTCTTTCGGCCACTATGGAGTGGTCGAGGGATCGTCCTAATTTTTAGAGTCGGCTCTACTTAAAAAAAGCACCAATGTAGCTAATGCATGTCGTACAAGCGACTAAAATTGGTACCCAGGGAGAGTAATGGATGGCATTTCTGTAGCCAATGAAATTCTAACTGAGGCTCGGCTATTGTTGTTACCCTCTTGCCATGATCAGAGCTTTATAGCTCAATAACACCCTAACCTTCACTGTCCTCTTCAGACAACGGGGAATATGAAAAGCATTCTTGCTTTTCATATTCCCCGTTTAAGCTAGTCTTTATAAGGACTCCTAATGTACAGGGTTAGATGGAGGTGTGAATCGACCGTGAGATGCGGTGATTAATACCCTTGAAGGGTAATGGATGGCAGTGCTGTAGCCAATGAAGTTCTAACTGAGGCTCGGCTGTTGATGTTACCCTCTTGCCATGATCAGAGCTTTAATAGCTCAATAACACCTTATCCCTACACTGTCCTCTACAGATAACGGGGAAGATAAAAAGCATTCTTGCTTCGCCCCTTTAAGGCTGTCCTTATAAGAACTCCTACTGTACATGTAATTCAACTTTTAATGAGTATATCATGCAATGTGTTTAAAATAGCATTTACAACAATTCGACTTGGAACTCCAGGTATAAGCGGACAAGTTATATATCAATTACTTGAAAAGATGTTGCGTATCAAAGTTATAATTCCCGCAATATTTATAATAGTTTAAAATTCGCATATTATTTAATGATTTAGTTTATGATTCAGAAACGGATAACAAAGGCAGTATCGTTGTAGAAAAAGTTCCACAACGATAGTGACTAAGACATCAAGATAAGGGAATGTAATTCGCAGAGTTATGAATTGAGAAAGGATGATATCACGATATTTCGCAAATAGTTGGAGGGGGAAAGGATACAGTGGAGAGGTAATTCTTGGACATTGTGTTAAGATGTGGAGCATAAGAAAGTGAGACATGATTTTTAGAATCAGGAGTGGTTGAGTGGAATCATTTGCCGAATGAGATGACGGTTGCACAAACATTTAATTAATTTAAGATGGGGTAGATAAATATCGTCTCTGTTAGACTGCGTCTTTCTATTGCCTCCCTTGCTAAATCTAGAATTGAAGACGTGTTTGTATATAAAAATAATTATAATTTTTTTTTACATTGCATACATTTGTTACAGTTATTATATACATTACATACATTTGTTACAATTATTATATACATTACACACATTTGTTTACATGTGATATTTACATTACGTACGTTGGTTTACATATAATACATACATTACATACATAGGTTTTCATGTGATACGTACATTACATGCACTTGATTACATATGATTCATCTTGGATGAGAACTAATTTTTTTGCTTCATCCTCGAAGCTTATATGTAAGCTTATCTCAGGATGACACCAGTTGATTATTATGTATTGTTTTTTTTTTTGCTGTGTTGGGAAGCTACGAAATCTTTGAGATTGCGAAATTCGCGCGCGGCACCCGCACGCACGCACGCACGCACGCACGCACGCACGCACGCACGCACGCACGCACGCACGCACGCACGCACACACACACACACACACACACACACACACACACACACACACACACACACACACACACACACACACACACACACACACACACACACGCACGCACGCACGCACGCACGCACACGCACACGCACACGCACGCACGCGCGCGCGCACACACACACACACACACACACACACACACACACACACACACACACACACACACACACACACACACACACACACACACACACACACACAATAACTCGGAATGTATTGATGCGTCGCTGAACTGGAAGCCTCAGCGAATATATTGTGTTTCATTAGGTTTGTATGGTATTTTGGGTGCGTGTTTCTTGTTCGTAGTATGTCCTTAGAGCTCTTTTCAGGCTATTGTAGTTTGTAAGGTTTCTGTATTCAAAAGGTAATTTGTTTATCATGTCTGTGGCTATTCCAGTTCATATCTGCATCGAAGTGAATTCCAAGGTATCGTATTGTTTCAACCTGAGTGATTGTAGTGGTTTTGCTGTTCTGTGTGTTTTTTGTGTTGGAAAGTGGATGTTGGATGGTTATATATTTGTTAACAACTGGTCGAGTCAGTGGATTTCTGAATATCATTAATTTTGTCTTTTCTGAGTTTAGGTGTATGGAGTTTTTTGTGAGGCAGTCTATGATCAGATTTATATCATGTTGCATATTTGTTTGGGCTATGCTAGCGTTATTATGGATGGATATTATTGCTGTATCGTCTGCTTATTGGAATATCTTACCTTTGAATGGTAACTGATTAATATCGTGCGTGTAAATGTTGAATAGAGTTGAGGACTGTACAGCTCCCTGTGGTACTCCACAGGTTACTGATAGCTCTCTGCTTCGGTTTGACCCGATACGTGTGATATGCTTTTTATTTTGAAGGTAGTTTGTAAACCACCTGTGAAGGGGCCCGTCTATTCCAACATGCCTCAGCTTTTCTAACAAGGCTTGATGTATAAGTGTATCGAATGCTTTAGTTAGATCTATGAAGACTACCATTTACGTCTGTAAAGTCTTCCAAGAGAGATGTTGTTCCCTTATTTTTCTGAAAACCATATTGCGTTTTGGGGATAATATGAAAGATCTCAGTGTATGCTGTGAGTTTCTTCAGTATGATCCACTCCATAATTTGATTGATAATTGGTAATGTTGCTATTGGTCTGTAATTGCTGATTAAATTTCTTTTTCCTTGTTTGTATATGGGAGTGATTATAGCGGTCTTTAGCATACTTCGTATCTGTCCTGTTTTAAGTATTTTATTTATTAGTTTTAGTAGGATAGGACTTAAACTAGTTGCATGTTGCTTTATATCTTTAGGTCTGATACCATCTATTCCTGGGCCTTTGTTTGGTTTGATTTGATGTATTGCTGAGAGAAGTTTTGCTTCTTTTATGGTTGGGAACCATGATGTCTGTTTTGATTACGGTCCAAGTGGAGGGTCTCGTTTTGTGATTGGGGGAATATTTCTGTGAAGTTCTTGGATGGAGTCTGCAAAGTATTGGTTAAAGTCATTTGCTAGTTGTTGGATAGGTTTTGCGCCTTTCATGAAGCTGTGTTTTATGGTTTCGGAGGCGGTGGTGTTGGGAACACAATATAGCATCTCATTAATCAGATGCCAGGTTTGTTTCATGTTGTTTTTTGCTGAGGTTAGTTTGTCTTTGTAGTAGCTTCTTTTTGCATTTCTGATTTGTGTTGTAAGCCGATTCCTTGTTATCTTATGTTCGGTTTTTAAAGTTGTGTTATTTGGATATCGCTTTAATTCTTTCCATAAAGCTTCCTTTCTGTGTATTTCTAGGATTAAGTTTTGTGTTATCCAAGGATTTTGTGTTGGTTTTGATCGAATTACTTTCTTTGTAGCTTTCTTATATATTTCCTCCAGTGTGAGTTTAATGTTGTTTTATAAGATATCTACTGAATCTGATGCCAGGTGTTGCCAGTCTGTTTTTCTTATTTCATGGTTGACTATTTCTTCGTCTATTATTGTTTTCTGTCGTTTTTCTTCTGTGGGACATTGCATGGGTATTGTCTTGGTGTGCAGGTTTAGAGCGGTGAAGTAATTTGCTACTTTGCACTTTATGACTGATGCAGTGTAACTATTTGGTGGTGTTCGGACGTTTATATGATCTAGACAGGAGGCAGTGATAGTATTTCCGAATATTTCTTCTCTAGTACATGATGTTATTGTTGGTATTAGATTATACATGGATAGTGTGTCTAGGTATTGTACAGTGTTGTTCTGGTTTTCATTTGCAATATTTATGTTTATGTCGCCAGTTATCATTAGGTGTTCGGTTGAGCATATTTCTTGGCTTTAAAGCCAGCAATTGAGTTCGTGTAAGAATTTTATCATGTTTAGGTTTGGTGGCCTGTAAATAGCATTTAGTATTATGGGATGCTGTGTATTCGTGGTATTAATGATTTCGAGGCAGAGCATTTCAGCATGCTCAAACTGATAGGCCGTTTCTTTTGCTATTAATTTTTGTTTGATAAATATTAATATTCCACCCCTTCTTTTTGTTTGGGGGCATGATCTATGTTGTGTTGAAGCCTGGAATTTGGAAAGCAGTCGCTTCGTCATTAGTTATGGATACTTCTGTAAGAATTAATATATCAGTAATATAAGTGTAATTCATCATATAAGCCTGTAATAATAACCAATGTTTTCGGATGCTTCTGATGTTAATATGAAAGATTGAGAGACCTCTCGCTTGTACTGTGTTTTGTTTCCATGCATCAAGAGATTCGAAAGTACAATTACTGATGTAGTCTGGTATAATTACATCTATCATTGTTCACATTCATTTTTGTTGTGTTGAGATTTTCTTATTGAACTAAGCTGGAGTCTTGTTTCACTCTGGCAACCTGTCTATATCTTCCGAGCTTTTTATTTGTATAGACTTTGAAGTTTGTGACTTTCTCAAGAATATTTTGCCGTCTTTGATCCATAAAAATTGATACTTTTTTCTTTTCTTACTTGGTACAAAAGATTCTAATAATAATAATAATAATAATAATAATATTATTATTATTATTATTATTATTATTATTATTATTATTATTATTATTATTATTATTAATGTAGCGTTTAGGAAAGAAAGCCTACTCAACTTCTGCCGTACGGATAAGAAGCAATCGTTTAAGACAAGATTGAGAACAAAAGAAGTGAACTGGTAGTGTTGTATGCATAATTTATTGCATGAATATTTTAATATTAAAGTAATTGATTTACATTTCTGAATGAAAAAGTAAATTTTGAATTCACATTGACTGTGATGCAAGTTAGAATTATATCAAGCTTCTTCATTTATAGAGTGTCTTTGGAAAAATGCATCTTCTAGAATTAGATACTTCATGCGAAATATTCAATATATTAGCATATTTTAATTCGTAATGATTTTCACACACATTTTGCTTATTAATATAACTTTTATGAAGTGCTTTTTATGAAAACCAAACGCTGCAAAAACAAAATTTCGTCTCTTAGAGTGTGAGTCAGCATAGATTGTAATATATGAGACCATAGCCAAAATATACAGTGGCCAGCAAAATGTATTCACATTGAAGTCAGATACATCATGTTTTGGCTAACAATGATTTAACATCCTCTTGTTGATGGATTATGGAGGCGTTTATTACGTCTCGGAAGATCGAGCAGAAATTAATCAACACCTCTGTTGGATTGATCACCTTTTAGATTTCAACTTGAATTAAGGTCTGTGCTGGCAGAGACCGATTAAATGAAATTTACGATGTTTGTAATGGCAGTTTGAGAGGTTTAGTAACTATAATGTTTCTTTTGCTACATTTTTTATATTTTTTGTCTGATTGGATATACGTCATTAGGATGGTATATATACTATAAACAACAATTTGGACATATATTTCGGTTTTTGTGATAAATAATTGTTCATTTCAAAACTCTCTGGTGAATCTATAAAACAAAAACTCACGACCACAATAATTGCCAGAGAAGGGCGTAAAATGTTCAATCTCAGCATTATGATTTCAACTTTTACCAGTAAAATGAGTGTGAATAATCAAATCCCTAATGATATAAAAGAGCGGCTATCATCTTTATATCGCTTCTGCATACACCCAAAACGTTGGAATTATCACCATAGTTTAGCATGCTAACTTACTGCTACATGAAAATACTCAAGAGCGATTGTTTAGCTGATTTTATGGACAATGAGTTCGAAATCTTCTTAATTTTCAATTATAAAATTAGCTGGAGATGTCATGATATTCGTGTATAACAATACCAACCCGTACGCTATTTCCTTGCTCCATATCTAGTGGCTCACGTGTTTTAACTAAACAAAATAATGTTTTCCAATCTTTTCTCCGAAATGACAAAACTCAATTCAATAGATGTAATTAAGACACTTTTATATGTATTTCTGTTAGATTTTTCCATTTAAAGTGATTTTATTATTATAAATATTCCTTTTATACTAATGCTTACCATCACCAGCAGTGAAGACATTCATCCCTGTTTCAATAATTTAGATCTTTGCCATTTCTTGAAGGTATTTTTTTTTAAATTTCTGAGATGCCGCTTAATTTAATTTGATGCAATATAGTAAAATGATAAATTATTACTAAAATGTATTTTTCTATTTAACAATATTTAGTTTAATCGAATAGCATATTTTTCATTTCTAATCTATTATTCTAAGTCAGAATGAAAATAAGTAGACAGCCGGTCTCAATCTCTCAGCATTGCCGATGTGGAGTATTTTTCCAGTAGCGCGCTAGATGAGCGGTGATATTCCTTATTTTGATAATGCTCATTTTTATGTATTTGTGTATGTTTTGAAGAGCGAGATAAAAAGCAAACAGTTTCATATAAAGAAAACAACAGCATTTTCTTTTATCAAATATCCACTGTTTATGAAATTCACTAAAAAATAACCATAAAGACAGGTCCTCTAGTCACTAATTAGAAACGACCTATGCACTTTCTTTGCTGACTACCATCATGGAAGTTACCACAAGACTACTCAGGTCTTTGAAATAACTTATATGAAGAGAAAATATTTTAATGAAGAAGAAAAGAATGAAAGTAGAACAAATAGTACAGAAAATTAGTTCCACTGAAGGGGAGAAATAAAGGTAAGAAGTCAGTGTCGATGAAACCAATGCAAGAGAAGAAAAATATAGGGTAATCGAATTAAAAAAATACGCAAGATATAAACAATACTTTTTCATTTGAAAATGTAAGTTTGCATTAATATTATTGCTACTGGCTTTAACTGATTTAATGCATTATTTACAGAAGATAAAAATACGATTAGTATTTTTATCTTCTGTAAATAATAAGTACATCTGCATAAACGAAATTTTCTTAACCTTTTCCCAATTGCATTCTTCTCTGAATATTTGAATGACTCTGTTCATGTATCATCCCTCATATCCTTAATTAAAAAAAAATATGCCTCTCACTATGCTATTTTCATTAGCAAAGAATTCGCTCCTATCCATTTATCAATTGAATTGATTTTGTAAACACGTTTTTTTCATTGTTCGTGTGCTAGTAATCGGCTCAATCAATACCAATTATTTTTGATGGATGAAGAAAGAATCTAAAACATATACAGGCAACTTGAATTCTCACTTCATTCCTCTTTGGCCTATACTCGTTCTTTAAAAATCTTTTTTTTTATTGCGCAAAAAAATAAAGATTGCATCTTTTGAGATTTTATTTATTTTTTTTATTTTTGAGAATTTTTACCATCAGGATCATCATCTACAGCATCGGGTCCCAACCGGTGATACGCGTATCCCCGGAAGTACGTGCTGGGTCGTTCAGGGATACACGAAAAATAATCAGTAATGGCGGAAAAACAAGTAAAGTAAACAAAATGCAAAACGTTAGTTATAGAACAATAAATGTTAAGTTTGAATCACCGCTAATGCAGACAGACACTTCAAAATTTCTTGCTATTTACTGAACTAGTGGAGAGAGCTTTTTTTCTTACACCTTCATAAAAAATAAGTACCGCAACAAGCTTAATGCAAATCCGGATTTAAGACTATATCTTGCATTTTTTGAGCCTGATTTTAAGAAACTGAGTGCAACAGAGGTTGTTTTCGTATTATTTAATAATTCCTTTCATTTTAATTTCATTTTAGGTTTAAGAACTAACTTTTACTTATCACTTTTTTCCGTCTTTAAATGTCTGTTCTATTTACGTCTTTATTAAAACTTAAATAACAACTTCCATATTCATTTGTTCATCTACATGTAGCCACTGTCCAATAATCAACAAGCTCAATTTAAAATATCATTCAGCGAAGAAAGAGCAAAAGTAGGTAGAAATTATTATTTACTTTGTCGATTAGTTGACGCTGAAAAATATATTTTTTCAGTGAAGGCAAATAATTGGCCTTAGCCCAATTCAGAGAAGAAAAAGCAATTAAATTATTCTGTAGGAGTGTCCATGACCAAGTTGACTTCCAACTGTTTCACTGCTAATCGTGAAAACTATTTGCAATTAATTCGCTACACCAATGAAGAAAGATTTATGAGGAGTGATCAAAATCAAATTTTCCTGCATTCTATCCTGTATTCCAGTGTTTCCATCTTTCCTTTTCTAAGGTATTTTCTCCCGATTTCATACAGAAATTTATGTTTGTACCATATACACTGAGAAACCTTTGCAACAATTCATCATGTGAACTTGGAAAATATAATACAGTTTTGTTTTTCAGTCATCAGATTGTCCTTCCTTTCTATGTCGAGTTGAATTTTGAAAAGTACACAAGCGCTATTGTAAAAAAGGACAAAATATGTCCTTTCTTTACAACAGTCGTGTCGCTTTTAGCCAGTATATCCTTCACGTAAAAAGGAAAGGGAGAATGATCCTTTTCATATATAAAAATACAAGCATTAGACAATTAACCTGTGCATTAAGATCGGCATTTCGTTGTCTTTTATGATTTGCTTTTGTTTTCAGAAGTTCATTGATCCACGCCATATATGCATCCGTTTTGCTTCGACAGAGGGCAGCACACATGATCATGTTAAATATTAAATTGTTCCGCTAAGCAGTTATCCAGTTACAGCCTTTCGAAATGTGAACTTTAATTATAATTACGCTGTATATATATAGAGAGAGAGAGCCTCCTTAGCTCAGTCAGTATAGACGAAGCTTTCTGGTCAGAAAGTCCTGGGCTCGATTCCCGTCAGTGATGTGAAGAACCTTTATCTGGTCTCTTTCGACGAAAGGTGAGTTAGCCGTCTCCTACGGAAGTACGGTTTTTTTCTCCAGGAAACTAGGATTTTTCGTACCCCCAGAACAGGCAAACCGGCACCGTGAACACACACACGAATTACAGTCATGATTACGTCCCCCAGCCATATGCCGGTACTGAGTCCGGATAAAATTGTGGAGGTTGGGGAAAGCAATGGTAAACTACCCTGTAAAATTCTCACCAGAAGTACTTTGTAGGCAGTGCCTACAAAGTCACCTACGGTCAGAAACGACTGAAAGGTAAAATCAGATCAGATCTGTATATATAACTGGCCAGTGACAGGGCAGGTAGTGTCGGTTTAAAAAAGGTATACACAAAATATCTTCAACATCGTCATTTCTTCAAATTCAATATCTTCATAAACGTGAATTTAAAAAAACGAAATACGCAGTTATCTAACAGGAAACCACAAGGAATAACTGAATGCTCTTCTCTGCTGCAGGTAATTGGGTAGAAGTAAGCTACCTGTGTTGCAGAGAGTCCGCATCCCTTTAATTCCCGCTCAAATGGCAGTCAGTACGAATGCGTCAGCGAGAGTGCTGCTTAGTCTCACCTTCAGCCGTTAAAATGCACTCGGATTCTTCGTCGCAGGCTCCGTGTAGAGCATCACATTATTCTCTCTTTTCTTATTATAACCAAACAAATCTTGTTTCGGCGGCAACGTTCACTTTATCTGATTTATAGTCACACTGAGAATGTCTCGATATTTGTGACTATTAATTTCAAATAAATAATTGATATAAATAAAAAAAATAAGTTTGTTTCAAATAAATAACAGCTCAAAAATTATTTATAATCAGAATTTTCCGACTTTACATCGCCCACTTAGCACACCCAAAATATACGCCCCTCTTAATACATCCTGGTCTAAAGGGAAGGGAAAAATGGAGAAAATATATTTATTTTCTAGGAGTGTTTGAAGTGTGGTTGATGATTTTCAGGATTTGATTTGAGCCGTCATGAGGTCTTAGCTGATTTAAAAAGGCACATATTTGCTAGAATACGAATTAACCTTTGTCCCATTCACGCTACCCGCATTTTGCATATTATAATAAAAATAAATAAATATAGTATTAGAAGTCGTTGAACTATCTGAATGAAATGGTTACTGCTGCTTATTGTTCGGGTGTTTCGATCGATGTCTCATCAGATTCTAATACAAGATTCTGTAGATGATTACCGAAAATTCGAAGCCATTCACAATGAGGCGGGAATATGCAGCTACACAATCTGCTTCAACTTCACCTCCATATGTGTGAGTGCAATCATTCTTACAAAAAGAGCCAGATGTATCCACTTCCTCACACAGGCCATTCATGTGTGGATCACTTTTGCTTCAAATGACTATCATTTGGTCTCCTTCTTTCGATAAAAGAGAAAAGGTTTTTCACGTATTTTCGCATCTTCAAATGGATGGGAAATTTCTCCACCTGCCCGATTAGGGAAACCACGCGCCTTTCCTTTTCCATTACCTTATCGCAACTCCTTATTAATATATCACCTTCCGATCTTTTATACACCGGATGATTATAAAATAACGTCAAGTGTTCAGAGCCCTCTAGCGAGTAACGTATTGGACGAAACACACCAATATTCGGTAGACGTACACTCTGTAAAATGGGGATTCGATTTAACGGGAAAAATAGTACCGAAAGTCGCCAACAGGGGAAATTTTGGCGCTTTTTACCGAGTAAAATGCATTAATTTGCATCATCGCGTTTCTTGTGATCGATCATGCAATAAAAGGAAAGCCTGTAAGATTTCTTATAATTTGTAGACGCACTGCTTTTCGATGCCTCTTACCTTACATGAGCGTGTTTTGTTATCAGTGGAACAATAATGCCGGTGCTTGTCTTCGTGATTTTCGGCGTATGAAAAATTTACGAAAGGACCGATTAGCGTAACAAACTTACGAAAACTGATTCGGCGATTTGAAACTACTGGAACTCTAGCAGTGCAGGTAGGCAGGGGACGCAAACCAATCAATCGCCAACAAGTTGAACAATTTGCAACTGCTATTGTGGAACAGGAGATGACGAATGTACATGGTACCAGCAGTGCACGAGCAATATCCCGGAAAACGGATACCGCATACACAATGGTGTGGAAAATCCTACATCAGATGTTGAAGTTTTACCCCTATAAAATCAGTTATGTTCAAGAATTGCGGCCTGGTAATGCGACCACACGAATCAACTTATCTTTGAGATTCTTAGCGCGCATGGAAGTGAATGATTCATGGACCTGGCAGATTTTATGGAGTGACAAAGCGCACTTTTATTTGAACGGCGATATTAACACACGCAACTGTCGTATTTGGGCTGCAACTAATCTGCACGTGTGTCTGTAGATGCCTATCCACTCGCCCAAAGTCACAATGTGGTTCGGATTTAAGGCATCTTTTATCATCGGTCCATACTTTTACGCCATGGACCAGTAACTTGTTCCGTCAATGCTAACAGGTATGCCAATATGCTACAAAACTTTGTGGTTCCACAACTGCAGCAAAGAGGATGACTCGATTCGACCATCTTCATGCACGATGGTGCACCACCCCAAATCGGACTTCAGGTACAGCGTGTTTTGCGACAACATTTCTCTGACAGAAGAATCATTAGTCGTGCATTTCCCACGCCATGGCCACCGAGATCGCCTGATCTCAATCCTTGTGACTTTTGGCTGTGGGGATTTCTTAAAAGCATTGTGTATCAAGGACATGTACCCGATATTCCAACTTTGAAAGATCTAATAATGTTACACGTGAGACAAATCAATTCCGATATGTTGGAAGCCACTATGGGAAATGTCGTGCACCGCATGCAGTTCCTGGAACATCCGAATGGTGGTCATATTGAACCTCCTTTGTAATTAACAATAAACATCATGAAATTGATATGTGCTGTCTCTCATTTGCCACTTAGTCATTCATTAGTCACACCTACTAAGATTAATTTGGCAGCGCCAAAATTTCCCCTGTTGGCGACTTTTGGTACTATTTTTTTTTGGTTAAATCGAATCCCCTTGTTCCACTGTGTACGTCTACCGAATATTGGCCAGTTTCGTTCAATACATTACTCGCTAGAGGACTCTGAACACTTGACGTTATTTTATCATCACCCGGTATATTCTTTTATATATCTATACCATTATATGTTTTAATATTCCTTTCCCCGAGAATAAACTGATACGCACACTAATCGACAACTTATTTATTATGTAAATACCACCTACGTACGGTTGCAAAGTTATCACACTAATGGTTAGATAGTTGGAAAGAAACTCTACTCCAGAGACCAAACACGGAATTTTGTAAGCTACTTCAGTCCAACAATAACAACAGCGTTGGACTCGCACCAAGTAGTGAAATTCATATTTCTCTTAAATATATTCACAAAATATTCATGTCATCAGCCCATTACCTAATTGGTTGGACCGAAGAAGTACATTCAGGATGGCGTTAGAGTATCTCAGCTGTTTCTGAGGTACTGGTGTTATAAAAGCTCAGCTTTTTTTTGGAAAAATGATATATGTGAACAGTGTTCAAAATGTGACAGAAGCAGAATAGCAAAGAAAATTTTCAAAAATAAATGGAAACTTCAGGACATAGTTTATTGTAATATGAAGTGCTACCATCTTAGACCTATTACTGTATTTAAATATCATCATGATTTTCAAACGTGGCTCGTGTTACGTACAGCAAAATAAATTACTACAAATCATTAAAAATGGTCAAAATTCTGTAGTGGGTTGGATTGTGTTGTGTTCAGAGAACTACTATTTACTTAGTAATTAATTTCTTACTAATTTTAAGTACTTTCTGATTTAATTAAAAACAAACTGCATTTTATCAAGAAATTCCATTTTAAATGTGCTAAATGTCGCTCTCTCTCTCTCTCTCTCTCTTTCTCTCTGTTTGTAACGCAACACAGAAGATATGCTTTAGAATAACATAAGATGGAACTTCCCTTCCAAGATTTCATAATTCAATATTCGTGATGTGTAATTAGTCATCATAGAGTAGCTACAGAAATCGGGCACTCGTTTTCTTGACTTTATTCTCAGATGTCGTAAGTGAAATGCTCATTTCTAGCAAACACAGAATGATATATGAATGTCAGAATTGTTTTAGACAATCTCTAAATTCTGACATCAAGCATGGATGCATTCCATTTTAGGTTTACTCTTGAGATTACTTCTATTACTGAGAAAGGACATGTAGCGCGCGAGGCAAGCACGCCTAACAGCCCCCCCCCCTCTCACACACACACACAAATACTTACTTGCCATAGTCGGCCTTTTGACTAGAAATTAAATAATAATAAAAAAAAACGAAGCAAAAATTAAAAACGCCACCGCTTATATTGTTATATAATTTGCTATAACAGCTTATAAAAAATCTTAGAATCCTCATTTATTGTTTTTCATTATATATTCTATGCGTTTTTCAATTAGGAAGTGATGATTCTCTAATTTCGTTTGAATAAAATACGATCAGTTGCTGCAATGCATATTATTGTCATAATTATTTGCTCATGATGTAAACTTGGGCATAGAGCATAATTGTTTAGATAATTGAAATTCTTTACAGGATGATATTAACAGACTGGATAAGTAGACAAATAAATGGGTTTAATATTTAATGTGAACAAATGCAAGTATATACAATTAAGAAAAAAAAATAAAGGGATATTTATTGAATAGACAGGCTAACAGAGAATTTAGATTCAGTAATTATATTGGTAAGACATTTAGAAGTGCTTATTAGGTTAATTTAACAAAAGCTTTGCTTGAAGGAGAAAAGAAATTAAAGTTTATGAGAGGGTGTGCAGTCACCGTATACACGTATAAGGTGACTGCACGTGAACTAGCTTATCAATTTCAGTTTATTCTCATTGATAAATTCATCAGATTACAATTAACCGATTCCCAATCACACAACACAATCCATCCACATTTTGTCAACATTATCTGAATACCCACCATTTTCTTGATATCCAGTAAAATTCTTGGTGAGAAAATAGGATCCTTAATCCAATATTAAACAAGTAGTTCTCCTTTGACCTTTCTAGAAAAGTATGCGGTGCACAATTGCCTGGAAAGGTCAAAGCAACTCACCCTTTTCAAGTGGAATTCGTAACAAGAGATTTGTTGGTGCAATTAGTGGACGCCATGCGATTCTCTCTCTCCGTCTCTCTAGCATTTTATTTTCATGAAGTTTTACATTTGCTAAATGGTTTCCTGGACTGAAAGGGGTTACACGAAGTAGAGGAATTCGGAAATATGAAATGCGTCGAACGGATTGTTTGCTATTCGATATATTGTCTAGTTTAAGCAGCTTTTCAGATAATTTCGGGAGGATAGATGTTTAATGATTATTAACGAAATAGATGGCGTAGTATAGGTGTATCTGTCAATGTAGCTACCTTGTTTTAAATGAGAGAAAAAAAGTTTCTGTAGACCTGTGGGTGAATCTAGCAACCAGAAGTTTGCGATAGAAAACCAATGGTAAGATAACCCAACCGATGGTTAACTGGAAAGATTGAATGAAATTATCTTGCCAAGAAAAGGAGAATCATCGCACGTTTGTGTCGTTTCATTTACATTAATTTCAGTTGTTTATATAATTTTTGGATAGCGAAATAATATAATTATTTCGCTATCCAAAATCAACATCATCGCTAATTCAGAAATTAACAGAAATTGCTAATTCATTGTTTTAATTTTTCAGTTCGAAGATTCAATAAAAAGAAAAAGAGAG
This sequence comes from Typopeltis vanoorti, assembly GCF_054136105.1. Taxonomy (NCBI): domain Eukaryota; kingdom Metazoa; phylum Arthropoda; class Arachnida; order Uropygi; family Thelyphonidae; genus Typopeltis; species Typopeltis vanoorti. Next base: position 147,298,388 of record NC_143552.1, on the reverse strand, counting down.
CTTGTATGATATATATCGGTATATATATATATATATATATATATATGATCATTAACTCGGTTAACATACATATTTTTATAAAGAATTGAATGACTAGAACCGAGATTTAAGTAAAAAGGTTTTAAAAACACGACTAGTTTCGGCCTAACAGCCTTAATCAGGTGAGATTATAAAAGAAAGAAAAAAGAAAAAACACTAAAACACTGAAGCTTAAATAAACTATGAACAACATAGACAGTCTTTATACATAATTAGCATGAAAATGTTGTAGTTGTATTTGAAGCTGTTCTTTCGTTTGTTGTATTGTTGGGAAAGTGCGTGCTAGTAGCATCTCGTGAACGCCAGTATATGATTACAGCTGAATAACAATCTGGGAGGTTGTAGCTCAAGTTTAGATGAAGAGGACTGAAGACGATTTCTCTAGATTCCACGATTTTTCTCTCTAGTTCATCATTGCAACGGAATAAAACCTTCTGGTAAACTCAAAATATCGATATATAGAAATCTCACACATACCAACAGATATCTGCATAGTCAGTGCCATCACTTCCCTCCTCATAAGCTTGGAATAATTTCCACCTTGGGAATAATTTCCACCCCCGTTCTCTTCTGGATGACCCAAATGAACTTCTTACAGAAATAAACCATCTGAAAACTTCTTTCGAAGTTAATGGATATTCCAAGAGAATCATTGAAAAATTCCTTCTTAATCCTCCAATACATCACTCAGAAGAAACAAATAGATTCAAAGGCAATATATGTATTCCTTACATAAGTACAGTTTTACACAAATTAGAAAACGTTCTAAGAAAATACAATATCAGAACCTTGTTCACTCCACTTCCAAAGATCCGTTTCTTAATAAGCCACCCAAAGCTTTGTCATCATCAACTCAAATACCCTGGTGTATATAAAATATTGTGTGATTGTGCTATTCCTTATTTTGGGTAGACAGACAAATCTGTCGAATTGCGCATGGAAGAACACACGAGGGACATTACTTACAAGAGACAGCGAGACAGTGCTTCATCTAGTCATATCCTTTTCTCGGCAAATTCTAATGATGAAAACCAAAGTCACAAAGTCTGCTGGGAAAAATCTACTAACATCATCCGTTGCAATGATGAACTAGAGAGAAAAATCGTGGAATCTAGAGAAATCATCTTCAATCCTGTTCATCTAAATAATAACTTGAGCTACAACCTCCCAGATTGTAATACAGCTGTAATTATGTAGTGGCGTTCACGAGATGCTACTAGCACGCACTTTTCGAACAATAAGCTGTTCTTTCAACTAACGAAAGAACAGGCTTTAAATACAACCGCAACGATTTAGTGTCGATTATGTATAGAGACTCTCTATGATGTTCATATTTATTTAAGCTTCAGTGTTTTAGTGTTTTTCTCTTTTCTTTCTTTTCTAATCTCACCTGATGAAGGCTGTTAAGTCGAAACTAGTCGTGTTTTTATATTAAAACCTTTTTACTTAAATCTCGGTTCTAGTCATTCAATTCTTTATAAAATATATATATGTATATATATTTTATAAAGTATGTACGTCACACACATATATATATATATATATATGTGACGTACATACTTTATAAAATATATATGCATATATATATTTTATAAAGAATTGAATGACTAGAACCGAGATTTAAGTAAAAAGGTTTTAATACAGCTGTAATTATAACTCGAGTACGAATTGACTGATATTAATGATTTCTTCACCCGTAAATTGAAGATGTTTCAAAGATGGTTTATGTGCATTTTAATCGATGTACACTTCCAGATTATTGAGCAGTGATTAATTTTTACCCCCACCCTCCCTGCAGTTTAACAATATCTGATCACACCCATATTTAGATATTGTTAAATTCTGTTCTTGGAGTTCTTTCGTTATTATCTGTGGCCAGATATTGGTCATTTTTTGGTTGTGGTTAAATTCTATCGTTTGATATTGTGATTTAATTTTTATTAATTAAGTTTGTTTTCAGATTCTTTAACCTACTGAAAATGACGACAGTGGAATTCTGGAAAGGTTCTTTTGGTATTGTCACGGTAGATACAGCCTCCTACTGACGGCTATATCTACCGTGAGAAGAAGAATATTCACTGCTCAATTCAAGAAAGATAGTTTAGAGAAACTGATCAGTGAATGTCGAATCGTAATCCTAGAGGCTACCAATCAGCAACAATGCGCTGATCATAGTCCAGAATGCATATAACAGAGTCCAACAAAATTGAACTCTTTAAAAAGTGTGGTGTGCATCTGCTTAAACTAAACAATTTCTGCAAGTGGAAGTTTGGATTCAAGTGGTTTAGTTAGAAGAAAATAGCGACGATGGGATTTCTGTCAACAGATGATGTCAAAAATTATCAATTCCAGTCAGTTTACACGTTTTCTCATATGTCGGCTAATAATATCCTTCAGTAACTTAGCATAAATTGACGGAATGAAGCTTTTTTGTTTTACATTTTAATAATAGAATTTAATATTTTAATAAATTAGCAGGAATTTTAATTTTTAATTAATTAATTTAATTTAATTTATTTAATTTATTTAATCAATTTAATTTTTTTAGTCAAGTTAATTTATTTAATAAATTTAATTAACAGGAGTTAAAATTTAATTTTAATAAATTCAAATTAAATTAATTTTATTTTATTAAATTAATGAAATTTAATAAAATTAATAAAGTTTAAATTCGTGCAAGGACTACAATTATTCTGCATATCGCATTTTTATGTCTGATCTTTTAATGCTTAGTTCTTCGTTTTATCTGATAATGATTTCATTCTCTAATAACAATGGATTACAGTAGCAAATATTTTAACACATAATCAATTATTCGTTTCAACATGTCCACGTGCACGCCCCTTCGAATAAAGTTTTCTTCGTGTTTTTAGATCAAGCACTGAAATGTACACAAATCAATTTCAGTCTTCTAATTATCAGTTTTATTTAAAGAATAGTGTTTTCTTATTATTATTATTATTATGGATACTAAGTGATTGTCTAATTTACCTGCTTTTAGTATAATTCATTTGGACACTTCCAATTAACAGTTCTTTATAACTTCAGGATAAATATTGTTCCGGTTGTTAATTCTACTTGTAACGACCTCTCCAAATTCATGAAATTCATTTTATAATAAATGACAGCAAACTAGTTTTGGTAAAAAGAAAACTTAAAAATCCCACAGGGAAAAGCTATGTAAGAAAACAAGTGATAAAATATTCTGATTACAGTCCGTTATTACTAATTGGAACGAAGGTAAAGTTCGCAATAATCAGACAATTACTTTTAATTAGAAAATTGCTAAAAACTAAGATTAAATGTTGCTAAGAAAGTAGTTTTAATTACTGTCTGGATAGGTATCATGACACTCTTCTGAATGTGTAATTATGTTAATGGAAATAATTTCTTACCGCATTTTATCAACAGAAATTTAACTTGTAATGTTACTAGTTATTTCGGAAAACAAATAGCTCCATTAAAACCTTGCAAAGAAGCCATAAACTCGTCATGAATACGTCCCATGATGGATATTATTTTAGGAAAAATAATATTCACCATCAGAAGTAATGTGAATTCACATTTAAATATTTGGTTAGCAAAGAAAACTTAAGATTGGTCATTAGAAAAAATGAAATTCTTGCTCACGTAGATATGTACGTAGGTGTACAGATTTACGTTTCACAAGAATGCTTTCCATTTCAGGACTCCCACAATGTTGTAGTCGCAGATTGTGAGACGAAATTCACATCGCACCTGAAGATGATCACACACACACACACACACAAGCACTTCTGTGGAGGGATTCGAACCCGTAGTCTGTTGGTTAGAAAGCGAATCTGCTCTCCGCTTAGCCAACTAAGCAGGCAAACTGATGTTGGGAATGAAAGTTTTCTTACGAATTTCGATCAATACAACAGCGTTGCCGCTTCAAAATATCAACCAACCTCTTACTTTCTGAATGATGCATTCGCTTTCTTACATGTAAACATCCTAACGATAATATACAAATACATTTATATTTTATTTTTTTATTTATTTGTATGGGGTTGCCTCCTCTTTCTCCCCCATCCCTTTGGATGGGGACGGGTTGACGGGCAAGGATTAAGTATAAAGTTATGACTGTAAGTTGGTGTGTGTTCACGGGTGAGAACCCTTTACCTCCGTATGAGACAGGCTAACTTACCTTTAGTCGAAAGAGACCTGATAAAAGTTCCTCAAGTCATAGATTGTTTTATATTTGATAAAATACTGGTTATCTTTCTGGTGCAGTGAATAGATGCTGATTTGTTTTGGAAAATAGATTAAAGATTACTAAAGTACAACAAATATTAAAATTAGAGCCTGCAATGTGATAAATTTGTTATTTTTAACACTTTTGAGTACTCAACTTTAATTTGTCATACAAAAATAATCAATTTGGTGTGTGTGTGTGTGTGTGTGTGTGTGTGTGTGTGTGTGTGTGTGTGTGTGTGTGTGTGTGTGTGTGTGTGTGTGTGTGTGTGTGTGTGTGTGTGTGTGTGTGTGTGTGTGTGTGTGTGTGTTATTTTCATCAAACCATAGACTATAATCAAAGAAAATATAACAAAACGGTACGTCCATTAATCTCTCTGCTTTTCACGTGATAGGAGAATTTCAGAATAAATGTATCATGGATGTATTCCTAATATGAAGTACTTCTTTTTCCTAACAGGAAGTAATACAAACAATTCACTTAAGTTCTGATTCAGTCCTTCGCCTTATTCAAACGTAATCTGTATATGTTTAAAGGAGAAAAAATCACTTTTGCAAGCAGAGACCATTTCGCCTTAAAACATTTCCCCAAACAAATTCTTCGCTTGCAACTCTGCGAAGAGAAAGCGAACAAACTGTTTTTACGTTTTAGATAAACAGACGGGATTTTATTTTCAGCGAAGCGTTGGTCCTGGGAAAGAGAAAAACAATATTCTGTGTACATAACAGAATAATAATATTCTTCGGATGTGCTTCCAGATGGCAGAAATAATGAGCAGTGTTATCAGATTTCTCCTCCACTCTCTTGAAATTGTTATATAAAAATAAGACGTTGTTGTTTCTTCCTGCGTAATTTCTGTTCATGGTTTTGAAAAGAAACAACAAGTAGAAAGAATTAACTTTCTGGATCAGTGAATATTACCGAATAAAGAGAGTGACTGATGCTCATCTTTGAGAAGAATGGGAAATAATATTTGCATTGTATGTGAGAAAGTGAGAGAGAGAGAGAGAGAGAGAGAGAGAGAGAGAGAGAGAGAGAGGGAGAGAGAGAGGGTAGAGAATGGTATATTTATTAATTAAAATAATACTGGTTATTTAATAAAGAAAACTGAAGTATTTTCTTCCTAACGATTTTTTTAAGTTTATCATTTAGTCTGAATGATCACAGTTATGATCTCGTTATTCCTGAGAGTTCTTTAAATAACACAATTAAATTTCTAATAAATTTCATAATCAATCAAATGTCAGATGTGGAGAAACAATATTATTCCCGCTCGAATTTTAATGAAAAAAAAACAGTTAATCTTCACTGCCTCCTTCTTCATTCCATCCACTTCTGTCCTCTGGAACAGTATCCCCACTCTGCCTTTCCCAAAGATTACAACACTCAGCTGTTCAAGCAAAATGTGAACAGATTCCTAATTTCTTCACTTCCTCTTTCCCACACACACACGGCACTAATGTGCTATAGGTCTTGTAGCCTTTCGTATGTGGATTAGTTATAAAAAATCTCAATATTTCGCTATTTATAGAGTCGACACATCGTAGTTTGTTACAGTCGATTAGGATAGGCCTGCCAAGAATGAGGAAGCAACTCTATCAGATCACATCTAAGACAGAAGACAGTTGAGGAAGCATTTCTGTTATCACCAAAGTTCATCAACTCTATCTATGTGGAATGCATATTTTAAAATGTATTATTAATTTTTTTTCACTTGTTTGTTTGGCGTTGTTTATTAACGGTAATGAGCGATAAACGTCTTCAGATAATGAAGCATAATTAGCGGAAAGACTTGCGAATGAACGAAAATATGAATTACGTTTAAGCAGTTTGATAGCTGTTTGAAAAACGCATACAGAAAAGAATTAAGACCTTTATCATCAGAACATGTTAGCACATGAGTAACATTGCGATAATATCCGACTAAAACGTCAAAGTCAACAGAATGAGAAGTGAACACTTTTCGGTAGTGTTATTTGAATATTTCATTCTGCAACTCAAGTATAAGAAATATGCGTTAACCATTTTCTATGATTGTAACAGCAAAAAATGTAACTTAATAACTGGAACGCAATTGATTCGAGCTTGAGCTTTGAGTTTTGAAGTAACAGTTAAAATCATAACTGGTACGATAAAATCAATAACTATGCATTTTAGATCGTTCCATAATTTCATCTTTTTTCGTTGCACATCGCGAGTGGGTGCCATGTGAGATAATAGCTAAACAAATAAAACTAGAAACTGCTATGTGGAAATTGATACAAGTTTCAATGCGTGACATAAGTTTCTACAAAAGTTTCTATGGGAAATGTGCAGAGCTAGGTAATTCATTCGAGGATATCTTTCGATACTCAGTTGCGAAAATGTATTAGTTATTCATTATCTTGGACTTTTTTCATTTGATGAAGAAACTGATCATTGATTACCTTCACCTTTACTCTAGAAGGCACCGAGAGCATCGACTCTTGTTTCATCTAGAGTGCAACAAGAGTCGATACTGTGATTACAAACATTTATCTTTTTTGTTTCTTTTTTCGTTTTTTGGAATGGGATAAATATGGGCTCGCTTCCATACTGAAGGGTAAATGTAGTGCCTGAGTATAGTAGGGTGTAGAGATGATTACGGACAAGGAAACACGTTTAGGAATAAAGTCACGTCTTGACAAGGCACCATCACTACCAGAAGTCGTTTTGGTATCTAGATCGTATCGATTGTCATTTTAGGCTTTTCTGTTGTTCAAGACCAAAGGGGATTCTTCTGATATCTGAAAGCCAATTACGGAATTCCATACGCTGTTCCTGATATAGCTGGTGGTAATTTTCCTGGTCTTTGGTGTAGGAGATGGAGCAAAGAATGATATCAGGATGACAGCATTGTCTTTGTATGTTCTTGTGATATTGTTATCTGGATTGAAGGAAATTTGGGAGAATGTATCAACAGAAATTGAGCTCAAAGGCGTTTACAAGATACCAGAAGGAAGACTGCCACTTGTAAGAAAGCAGAGTTTAGTGCATTTAACTCTTTTGAAGTTAGACTCGGATTTCTTAATTTTTCTCAACCCACATTGAAACCCGCAGCGATTGTTTTGCAGTTGTTTTAGTCTTCACTGTTTAATGAGAAGGAATGTTCTGGGACTGTCTCTGCGGCCTTTGCGTTGTACATTGTTAAGAGGATTGTCGACTGGAGTGAGAAATGAGGTTCGTTTCTTGTAGTGTACAGGATACCATTTGTGCCATTTGTACGCGGAGGTGAGGTATTAATCAGAGGTTGCTATTTTTTTAGGCTGGCTCTGGCTACCATCAATTGCCAAATAAAAAACATTCCTGACATCGAGTGGACTCCTGTGCAGCATTTACATGGCGAATAGTCGCTTTGGTTGATCTTCGCGTGACTTCCCAGGGGAATACCTATTTAATGTCTGCATAAGGCGTCATATCACCTTGACATCTTTGGGTTATGTGGCGTTTTGGTTTGAGATGCATTGCAAGGACTGATCCGCCACCCTTGATATCAATACTACTGTTAGTCAGGAAAGGCTTATTCCTCAGGTTAACCCTGCTTATGTTGCAGCTGTCCTCCATATTTGCGGGGGAATGATCCATTATCCGCCGCCAGTGGACCCGTTCGGTTGCGGTTAGCTGCGCAACTCGGAATGAAGTCTCTTATTGCAATATAGGGAGTTTCGATAACTCGATCAGAACAAATATCCTGAACTACAGATTAAAAAAAAAACAATAGCCCCAGACGTTTCCTAGATATCTCACTTGGTATTGTTATAAGATCACAACACAGGGAAAGAATATTCCAATTGAGATGAAACTTGTATGAGATTATGGTCTGAGTTACCATAGGAGAAGCTAAATAGGTAATTCACACAAAGGAAAACTGCTTAAGAAAATATCTATTTGTATCTAGTAAATATGTAGTAAATATCTATATTTACTAAACTATTGTGTTGGTACAAAGTGCCATTGTTAATTTACTTAATAAAATTTTTTAAAATTTAATTGAATTTAGTTTTGACAACAGTAATTAAGATTTTTAAACTTATACATTTATTTGTGTAACCGGTATGTGGAAGGGTAATTGCATATCATTTCAAGAATATCTAGTGTCAGCAACGGCGATAAAAATTGACTAATGACATCGCTTCTAGTTCTCTTGAGATTACAGTGTTCTTCTCAGAAAAGAGCGGGGTTGTGAACTCTCACTAATCACACACGTCAGTTTGATAGAGCCGTTTGTCTTCCAATGTAATCCTTGAGACTTTGATGTAAGCTTTAGGAACAACAACAATCTTCCACTGTAAAAATATTATGAATCCGTTGTTCTTCTGTAGTAGATAATGCACCTGATATCAGAACCGTCGACTGACTCGTGTAAAGTAAACCATAATTACAAATTAGAAGAAACAAATTAAACAAATTTGTCTGCCTTACCGATCGATTCAGTTACATCTTCTCTACTTTCTTTTAAAGCTGAATTTCACATGCGATATATGGAGACAACACACAGAGATCACTAATGACCTTACATTAATAAATAAAATAATCCTTATGGCGCTTTTATAGTATTGTATTTATTAAATGTTAAATAAAATGCTATGAACTCTCGTACTCAAATCGAATAATACTAAACATCCACTGCATTTCATTTGTTCTATTGGAACAGTCCAATAAATTGCGATATATATTTATAGACATCTGTCTTATTAAATTATACATCTTAAAATATGAGGTTATATATTTTAGACTATATTCTATATAGAAATATGGACAACCTGGGTTCGAATCCTGTTTAATACGGGATTCGAAACTTTTCAACTGAAGATGAGTCAGCCGTTTTCATATGGAGTTGGCAGAGGCAAACCGGCTCCGTGAACATACATATCTACAGGCATAAAATACTTACCTCTAAAATAAGAGGCTATAGGAATGCTGCTACACCCTTCTAGCTTAAAACCCCACAATTTACCGGTGTTTTTTAACCATTGAAATGCTTTAAAATCCCCCAAAATTCTACTTGTAAATATGCAATTAATTTTTATGTAAGAATTAAACATGTTGCTAGCAATAATTCACAGGAGGTTTAGCAGTATAATTCACAACACTAAAGAAACAAAATAAATAATTATTATGATTACAGCTATCTTGCCTGCTTCAGTTTAGGAGTACCCCTGTTTAAATGTCATTGGCTATTTACTCATGGATTCTTAGGGCATTATGAGTGTGGATGTATTAAAAAGTATATGTAGCCTAAGGAATAGAAAATTGCACATACCTTTTTCTGGGTGTTGTGGCTTTTCCTCAGTCTGCGATGTCGAAAACTGCAGAGTGTGTGTGTGGGGGGGTGCATTTGATAGGCTATCACATAATAAATTGGCGTACAAGTTACGGCAAATCGGATACGATAATCAGTTGGTTGATTGAATAAGAAACTGGCTTTTTAATAGATATCAAACGGTGGTATGTAAAGCAGCCATGTCTCTGATGACGATAATAACATGTGTAGTCCCACAGGATTCTGTTCTAGGACCATTGCTGCTTAATTTGTTTGTTAATGATACTGCTAGCGGTTTGGAATCGAATATTCAGCTGTCTTCAGATAATACTAAGCTGGAAAAAGTTATTAAAATTATTAGCAATGCACAGATGTACTGGTGCTTCAGGGCGATTTGAATGAAGTGTCTAAGTGGGTACACAAGTGGGGACTGTCATTTACATCCGTAAATGTAAGGTTTTGCACTGTGGATCTCGAATAAATAAAGCTGGAGGTGTTGTATTACAAGAGGTAGAGGAAGGGCTATTAGCGTGAAGATCAAGGAATATATTTCAAAAGTGATACAAAAAGCACAAGAAATGCCAGTATAATAAGAACCCTAACAAGTGGAAATAAGAATGTGATCATTCTGCTGTATAAAGCTTCATTTAGACCACATCTGGTCTAGTAATACGCACCGATTTGGTTACTTGCTTTACTAAGTGAGAAGCAAGCCCTGGAAAACGTTCACAGGTGGATAACGAAAGTAATATCCGGATTGTGTAACTAACATTAACTGGATTCAAGTCATCCGATATCATTAGCACCCTGTCCCATCCTCAATTAGTCACCGAGGAAAGAGAGCGTAATTGCAACAAAGCGTGCTCATTTCAAAACAGAATACACCAAATAAACAATTATCAATCCCTTTAATTCCGAATATGTTGATTAAATAAAACATTACATCAAATGAATCAAAACAGACATTTATATTTTATTTAATTTATTTCTTTAAGGAGACTGCAATAAATTTCCTACACTGAATAGTTATGCTTTGTGTTTTTTATTTATTTATTTTTTTTTTTGTATGATATTTTTTTTGCAATATCGAGAGAGTTGCTTCATAATGCGAAAATATAGCTGAGCGGTAAATAAAGCAGAGCTCTTAAATTGCACACACATCTTACATGACATATTGGAAAACGCTATTCAGACGTGGAGTACATAAATTATACGCGCGAAAGGATAAAAAAAAGTCGATCGATATATTCTTATTTTTCTGGAGATTCTTCTGTTTCCAAAGAAATTCCTTATAAATAGCATATCACTCAAAGAAAGTGCAGAAATTATCCTGTTAACCAAAAAAAGTACTAATGATTATGTGAAATATGTTTATTGATTAAATATGTTAAAACATCAAAGTACAAAACGTATTAATAATATATGAAATAAAAACCCCTCAACACAGTTCCATCGCAAAATTTAATTGCACAAAGTGATATCAGTGATTTTGAATTCGTAATATTAAATGCCAAACCTAATCAGTATTTTATAAGTGCATTTTCGGAAGTAAGAGTATCGAACTTCTATTGAGCGCTTCATGTTACAAATATCTTAAGATACAACACTTTCGCTTTAGAAATATCAGCAATTTCAATACAATTCTAAATCGTACTCTGTCTTATATGATCACTCCTAGTTACAGACATCGTAACCAAAGGGGGGGGGGATTATATTAGATTTTGAATGTTAGAAAGCATTCAAAATTAGAAAACATTCTATACAAGCGAACATCAGTTTTAATGATCTAAGTTATCCTTCCATCATTTAGGAATGATTTAAACTTCGTATTACAATGTTGTATGGCATCTTTTAGATCCAAATCTCGACATCGCTGCTAAGACAAAACTATTTAATAGTGACATTCTTCAAACACTCACATATGGATCAGAAACATGGAACACGACAAGAAAAGAAGAAGAAGAAGAGACTCTCGGAATGTCTCAGCATGCAATAGAACACAAGGTTTGCATCAGCAAAATGGAACATGTTAGAAACACGGAACTAAGAAAAAGATCAGGCATAAAAGATCTCATAACTGCAGTTTATGAAAGCAAGATCAGATGGGCAGGTCAGATAGTCTGACTCAGGGATTACAGATGGACATATTGAATACTCAACTGGCAACCAAGAATAAAGAGAAAACCAGGAAGACCACCTAAAAGACGGGAAGATCCACTAGTGAAATCTATGGGTATAACATGGAAGAGAGAGGCTCAAGATCGAGATCTTTGGAGGTATCTTTGTGACCTGCACTCATTGGAGAAATCCTGAGTGAAACTCAGGTCCATCAAGATAATCAAGGTAATTAGAATGTTAATAAGGTGAAAAGCTTTTCGTACCTCATTAATGATTTTTCCCTGGTTGCTAAAGGAATACAAAAGTTTTGCTTTTTGATATTATGAGAACGAGCTCCGAAACATTTCAAGAGAATAAAAAAAGACTTCGTGCATGATTTTTTTTTTTTTTTGGAAAGGAATATGTGTCGGTAGCAGCCCTGACGCACTCTGTTCAAAGCTGCCCACCTGTTTCTCTTGAATTTCACGTTTATTTTTCTCTTTTTAGCGTTTTTACTTACTTACTTTACTTAATCCTCCTTCTACTATCTTTTTTACCATCTTCATTGCCGATCACGCGTTATCGCGTTGACGTCGCTAACTAAATAAAAAAAATAATAAAAATTTGGCTACCACACGAAATTCCAATTTTCAGCTTAGTAATGAACGATACGCGTGATGCGAGCTCTCACCAAACGGCCGATCACGCGTTATCGCGTGAACGTCGCTAACTAAATAAAAAAAATGAAAATAAAAATTTGGCCACCACACGAAATTCCAATTTTCAGCTTGGCAATGAAAGTGTTAACGGTGGCGAGGTTATTCTTAGACATTGCAACCTCAGCCGTCTCGAGGATAAGGTGGTTGGCCCTATGCCTCCCGGTGTGTCCTATGTCTGTAGATGCGTGTGTACACGGGTCCAGTTTGCCTGTTCTGGGGGACGAAAAACTCGAGCTTCCGAGTGAAAAAAAGCCCTCCCTTTGACCGGCTAACTCACCTTTCGTCGAAAGAAACCAGATAAAGGTTCCTCACGTTATTGACGGGAATCGAACCCAAGTCTTTCCGACCAATGGGTTTCGTCTATAAACTGAGCTACGGAGGCTCTTCAGCATTTTTAATGTAGCCTGAATACCGAAAAAAAATTCCGAAACATCCCTGTTTGAAACAAATAATGTAGGAACATAACTGAGTGTTAATTTAAAATAAATCGCATGGATGCGAATTAATATATCCAAGAAAGCGACGGATAAGGCGACAGATAAAAATTAAACAAGAAGAATTAAAAATACCTATATTGAGAAATATTTAGATCTCATTAATGAAAAAAAATCTGTATCAGTTGGTCATATTTACATTATTGACATCTAGTTTTCCTAAACACAAAGTAGATTCTTAGTGATCCAATTAAGGTTAGCAAGGACTAACAATAATGCAAACACGTTTCGAGAAGGGTTTCAGGAAGATTTTTCAAAAATTTAAAGCGATGTTTTGGAAAAAAACATTCCAAAAATGAGAATCGTAGTAGCTCATATTTTGCTTCAGAGTTAGTTCTTCTACGAGAAATTTATATAGCAGAATACAGTTCCTTATTTCCTTCTTACACTCCAGTGAACCGCATGAACGTTGTATATTTAATTACTCCACTTTGCTCTTAGAGCATCTACCCTAATATAGAACGAGTCATTTAACACTTCGTTGCTTTGCCGCTACTCCGAGAAGTGCGCCATATCACCTGAAAGTGAAACAGTACCGATGGAGAGCTACTTAAACTGCAATTATGTGTGGTTTCAGTCTTTACAAAAGAAACGCTCTCAAATGCAAACTAACAGAAATCGCAGAGCTTCTCTGGGTTTTTTAAATCTAATTACATTACTTACAAGTATAGTGGGGCACTTGGCTGGTTATAATGGTTCACACAAACAGATTCGCAATTGTCAAACATTCTTTTCCTTCATCAACGAGAACTTATTAAGTTTAGTTAAACTTATTGTTATTGTATTATTTGTGCTAACTAGCGAACATTGATAAAATATGAACGAGATCTTCATAAATCCCCCTTCGAAGTTATACAGTGGCTGGAAGTGATTGTTGGGATGATTAACTTCACTTCTTGCTATAGCATAAATCCTATAAGTGATATTTTAATGATATTCGCAAGAATAACATATGACAATTATTTATGACACACAACATCTGCCAATGCTGCATGAGAATTCAGCATATTCCATTCTGGACATTTATTTTTTCTTTCAGTTGTTTGTATTAATGTTTAAATAGGAGAGGGAGTGAGAAAAGAAACAAGACCAAAAACCAGGACGGAAATGTTTGTACAGCTGGGAAAGTCGATAAGAACATTCGGCTGAATTTCTTCTCACATTAACAGAAGAAACCTCATACTTTCATTCTGAAGAAAATCAAAGCTTGCGTCAATGAATCATTTTATCAATGAAAACTGACTCACTTTTGTGGTGAGAAGAAACTATATTGTCAACATGAATATCTACTGTTTCTGAAAGCAGAATCAAAAAATTATTCTGATAACCGAAAACAATAACGAACTGTTGTGCAATGGATAGTTAAGTGTTCTTGGCGTTCGTTCCTTCAAACACATGAAATCATGAAATCCTTGAACTAATCTATTGCATAAAGAGTACTGGATTTGCTCACAGCGTCAGAAGGGATCTTCGTCAAGAATATGCCTGTTTTACCACCAATTGGTGACAGCGATCATGCTGTACTTTCCTGTGAAGTATTTAAATGGCTCCGATTAAAACAGGTTACATGCTTAACTACAAAGCTGTAAATTATGATTAACTTAGAAGAATACTATCTTTGGTTCCATGGTATCAGTTTCTGTATGGCTAAAATGTCAGCAATGCTTAGTAAATCTTTGAAAAAGTGCTTGAATAAGGAGGTATCTCAATATATCCCTAGTGTTACTAGTGTTCGAAGAATAAATAGGTTGGGAGTGAAATTTATGTGTACCCTTATTAAGCAAGAGATCCGCAAGAAGAAGATGATGTGGAAAGAATATATGAGAATAAGAGTTAAAGAGTTATAAAATATATAAAGATAAGGCCAGAAAAGTAACGAGTATTGTGAGAAAAGCTAAAACGGAGTATGAAAGGAAATTGGCCATGCAAGCTAAAGGCAATCGGAAAGAATTTTATCGTTATGCCGCAAGCAAACGAAAGAATGAATGTGGAAGAATAATTTTATTGAATGCAACACAACTGTCGGAAACTAAGGAGAATTTTCAGTTAATGTGTGCTCACTTTGCTAAGATATATAAACTAGGTGTATGTAGCATGGTGCACAGTTCTACTGCTACGTTGGATGAAGAGTTAGAGGTTCATGAAAATGAAGGCGAAGAGCTATTGCATTACCTGGATAACAATTTGTCAACAGAGACAGATGGAATATCAGCTCGTTTGCTAAAGGAATGGTCAGCTGAATTGGCTAGGCCTTTCACACATTTGTATAACTTGAGTCTCAGCTCAGAATGATACAACAGGAATGGAAGGAAGGAGAGGGAGATTGGTGAGATGAGAGAAGATGGAAATCGTTTTAACCAGTGGGGTACCTCAGGGTTCATTATTGTTCAATCTATACATTAACGACATCAAGAGGGTTTATCATCAGATGTGCAATTGTTTGTCGATGATGCTAAGATAGACAGCGCAATCAGGGATGCTACTGATATTTAAATTTAAAATGATTACAAAATGATTTCTATAGAGTGGAAATCTGGGAGAATGAAAATGACTATCAGCTTAATGTTAGGAAGCATAAAGTTATGCACTTTGGCGTTTTTAGAGTTCGCATATTATATTAGAGGGGTTATACTACAAGAAAGTGAAGAGGCAAGGGATTTTGTTGTATTGGTGGATAAGAATCTATCCACCAATAATAAAGTTAAGTAAAGGACTAGAATGTCAAGGGAAAAATTTTTTCCCCTTTGTAGTAGGGAGTGTTTTCAAGACAATAAGGATAGAGAGGTTCCCTGTAGAATATCTTGAGGGGGGAACCGAAATAATCAACAAAGTGTTTTCGAAATGGGGAGTCGTACGCGACCTAAAAATCGTTAACGATACAGACTTCCCCGACTGGAAGACTGGCGAGATAACTTTCCGTACGGAAATGAAGCCCGAAGTCCCCAATTTTGTCTTTCTAGGCTCTACCAGGGTAGTAATTAACTACCGTGGAGATAAGAAACAGTGTTATAAGTGCGGTTCTCTGGAGCATCTAGGTAAAGACTGCCCCAAGAACAAATGCAGGAACTGCATGGCGGCAGGGCATAACCTAGATGAGTGCCAGTCACCTTGACTGAAATGTGAGGAACGAACACACAAGATAAACGCTTGTGCCAACAGGGCGCATGCCAAAAGACTAGGGGGGGACACTGTCATACCTGACAAATCTAGGGAAATAGGAGAACTAGAACAGGAGAAATCAGAATCGGCAAATGAAGAGGAGTTCCCTGTACTAAACGCCGGAACTGTCACGACAACGACATAAAACCCAGTCGCCGCCATAGAAACCTCAGCAGAAGGAAAGGAAAAGAATGACCACAACATAAGAGAAGATTCTAATGCAGAAAACATCAAAGAAGACACAGAAGATGAAGGAATGGAGATCTCTACATTCGCCGCTACAGAAATTTCGGCACAGAAAAACAAGAAGCATAATAACCGGGAATCTAAAAAAAAGGAAGAAGACGCAGAGGAAATGGAGGCTACTAATGCCACAGAAAAGCGTCCCATAAGCCCAGAGGAAGAAGATAAAAAGAAACCAAAAACAGATAACATAATCCCATCGGACGAACCTGATGAAAAATCCGACCCTCATAAAGACAGGTATATAAATGGAGGTATAATATTAAGAAGATATAAGGGACCCTTAGAAGCTGCAGAAAACCTGTTCATAATGCACCACACAGAAACACAGCCAGCGTTCACCCTTCGGCACGATAAAATAAGTTTCGACTGGTTAGACGTCTACATTGACGACATCAACACAGCCACGCCAGACGAATTAAAGGGTCATCTGAAGAAACTAAACGAGGAAAGAAAAACTCAGCTATGTCACACCTTGAACGGATTGAACAACGATGGTATCCTGGAGGACAATGCATGGATCCTCAAGAAATGTACTAGAAGGTTTTGGGGCAATAACTAACAAGACTACAAGGATTTGCCTTTTCGTTCTAATCGTTTTATATCTAGTTCACGCAGGAGGGGGTCGGTCTGATAAAACCCGAGCTCCGAAGGCTTACATCGAGGCGGTGCGGCCCCTGGTGGGCTGCATCACTCGGGACAGGTTCTGTTTTCATCTGTCAAACATCGTAAAAGATGTTTGACAGATGAAAGCTGTAAGAACAGACGGCAGGAGATGATGTCGGCAGATCTGTTTGGCCACAACCTCTAATAGGTTATCTAGTTAAACAAATCGACTGAGGCCTCTTTATTAACTACCATTATCTCTCTCTCTACCTTTATTTCTTTCTCTCTCACTACCTGCTGACCCTCAGCACATCTTTATACTCCATAGGCCGATGATGAAAGACATGAACTCCCATTCTACTCACTGATGAAACCTCAATAAAGGTTGAAACCGGCCTGAGTAGCGACCTTCTCTTATAATGTAGAACAGCAATACAGCTCCTAGGAGCTGGGTTTCACATTATGGGAAAATACCAAGAATAGTGGTCGGAGCTTTCTCCCCCCCTTACTATGAATTATCCCGTGTTGCACTACTCGATGGACTATGAGTAGACCTGGTGTTGCACTCTCCAGGTATTTGCTTACGCTTGGACTCGCCGAACTTTATATAGTTTCTATATCCGGCATGAAACTCTTTGAGTTTCTTATTCGCCGATTTGAAGCCTTTGGCTGTTCATATATTTAGTAATTTATTAGGACACCTTCTTGACAATTCTTTTTGTAGGGTATGTAAGCTCTGTTCGCTACAAACTTGGTATTATCTAGGTCTAGCTACTCACTGATGAGACCCCAATTAGTGTTGAAACCGGTGCGGGTTAGGCGTGGGTTCTGAGAGGCTCTGCTTGGAGATAGGTTTTTGCCTGTCTCTGAGTAGAGCCACCGCTGAGATTATGGCTCTGCTTGGTGGTGGGGTGAGCCTGCCACTGGGTAGAGCCAATGCTGAGAAGTTCTTCTCGGTGACGGGGAGAGCCTGTCATTGAGTGGAACAACGCTGAGTTAGGCGATCTTTCGGGATCGTCTTATTTTTAGAGCCCGCTTCACCAATGCATACGGTTGAAAACGGTGGGGGGGGGGCTCTGAGAGGCTCTGCTTGGGGATAGGTTTTTGCCTGTCTCTGAGTAGAACCACCGCTGAGATTATGGCTCTGCTTGGTGGTGGTGTGAGCCTGCCACTGGGTAGAGCCAATGCTGAGAAGTTCTTCTCGGTGACGGGGTGAGCGTGTCATTGAGTGTAACAACGCTGAGTTAGGCGATCTTTTGGGATTGTATTATTTTTAGAGACCACTTCACCTATACATAAGGTTGAAACCAGTCTGGGTAGTGACCTCTCATAATCTAGAACAGTAATACAGCTCTTAGGAGCTTCACATGATTGGAAAATACCAAGAACAGTGATCCGAGCTTGTTCCACCCTACTATGAGTTGCCCCGTGTTGCACTATCCAATTATTTGCTTACGCTTGGACTCGCCGAACTTTATATAGTTTCTATATTCGGCATGA
The DNA here is from genome assembly GCF_054136105.1 of Typopeltis vanoorti. Lineage (NCBI taxonomy): Eukaryota > Metazoa > Arthropoda > Arachnida > Uropygi > Thelyphonidae > Typopeltis > Typopeltis vanoorti. Next base: position 147,280,034 of record NC_143552.1, on the reverse strand, counting down.
AACTCTTTGAGTTTCTTATTCGGCTGTGAAACAATATGGGATGTAATATCCCTTAATTTAAATAATGTTACGTCGCCGAAATGAAGTCTTTGGCTCTTCATATATTTAGTTACAAAGATTACATCCGATTATGGCATTTAGATTCTGAAGGCAGATTGTGAGTATGTGGATTGCAGACTCTGCTTTAATAGGAGATAGAGGGATGATATGATATGATACAGGTCTATAAACTTTTGAATGTGTGTTATAGCTTTTCAGCTGATGAAGTTTTTCGTTATGTTGAAGGCGGGAGAGAACACGGTGGCATCCATGGAAGTTAATGTTGCTCACAGTCAACAAAGGGGTATGATCTTGGTTTTTCTCAAAGAGAGCAGTGAGTGAGTGGAATAATTTGCCCTTACGGGGTAGTGAGTGCATCTAGTGTAAATGAATTTAATGGAAGGTATGATAGCTGGTTTGGGTGATTTATATCTTCCCTCGATGAGTCCTTGACTCCCTGGAGGTCTCAGATAATAATAGTAGTAATAATAATAATAATAATAATAATAATAATAATAATAATAATAATAATAATAATAATAAAGAATTTAAATGCAGTTATTTTAACTAACCTTATCCAAAGAATAGAGAATATATTCACTTTAATGTGTCATACTCTAAGATTGAAGAAAAAGTCTCACAACTTCCAAAATACGAGTACAGCGAACATAGCGAACTATTTGAAGTATTTACAGAACCATCGTCAATTGGCATAAGTCAATGTCTTTCATATTATTAGAAGTCGATGAAAATAAGCGAATACAATCCACTTCCAACTCCCTATTTCCTACGAAGATAGCGCCTTACCACAAGACGCAAGCGTTCAGCCACCGTGCGCATCACTTGTTGGACTTATTCCTGAATTATGACATCAAAGTGCTAATTAGATCTATCGGTCTCAAGGTTGTTTACTGCGTTCAAAAATCATTCATAGCACAAAGATCTTGAAGTGTAGGAGGTCATCATCTCAACAATCATTCTTCTTGATTCCTATGAAATTCGTGAAAAATTACGAATGAAAAATTGAAATTCCCGGGAAGACATTGCGAATCACTGATCAAGAAATTATATGCCATATTTTTCGATAGATAACGCTATCGAAACGTTATTTCAGCAATGTAAATAAATTCGAAAACTCCAACCTTATTTCAAAGCCGAATATACATGGAAATTGAAAGTTTCGAAAAATTTAAAAACTTTAAAATGTCTACATACATTCGACTTTGAAATAAGATTGGGCCTTTAAAATCGTCATTTTCTAATATATCATTATCATTTTTTAAGATAATTTCATAAGATGAAGTTTTTTTAAAAAAGTCGAAGTCTTTGTGATAACTTAAATTAAAGAATTAAAATTTCAGATAACCTGAATAATTCACGTTCTTATTTTTAGAGGTAGGCTATATTACTTTACATACTATTTCAAAAAAGAATTGCGATAAATATCTGCATCATGAATCAGTTTGCTTAATGAAGCAAAAAAAATGTTGCAATATATATATTCACACACACACACACACACACACAATGGCAAACATGACATGTCATATTCTTTTAAGAATCTTTGGCATCGCATCAAACCAGATTACGGACATGAATAATTCAGACACACTTAAAGAAAAATAACCGCTCTTCGGGTTGTTTACATACCAATTCCTGTCGACAGTTTCGTTCACAGCAACTTTCTCCCAACCCAAAGATTGAAAATGATAGATAGCGCATTTCCTGTGTGGGTTTATTGGCCGATAATGATATCATTCTGTCATATTTAACATAAAATACTTTCTCAGTAGACCATTTCCCTCATTATGATCAGTAAGGGAGACGAATCTGAGTGTTCTTTCACCTGCATGGGTCGGTGTGTTTCTGCATCGATTTTTCTTTCTTTAGTTAGGCAGCATGTAAGATTACAGCTCTTTTCCTGACAGTTATTCACAACGCGTTTTGAATTATGATAAATTGTGTTTCAAGTATGTCACCGGGATACATAATTCTCCCAGCCTGGGTGATTCTCCTTCACTCAGCAATTTTCCAGACTTAGAAGATGAATTGTTCTTTATAGTGTGTATGACGATAATGCCTAACACGAGCCAAAGGCACTCCGGTGTCTGCCGTTTGCAATAAATCATTAGTAGCGGCATTTTTCGGAATGATGTATCGTTCTAGAAATAAGATGCGTAGTCGTGAGTGAAGTATGTGGGAAATCATTTAAGCTGAGATTTCGCTGTTAACCGATAGATAGCTGGTTATGGATTTGAACTGAAAGAAGTATGGAATCAACTACCGATTATTATAATTTATGTACATAATACAGAGGTTAGACTTACGTTAACAATATTTCACAGAAAGCATTACTTTTACAAATTAACACGCTCAAATGAACATAAAGCAATTTAATTGCTTTTGACATAGGAATTTAATTATCGTTTTTTTATAAAAACATCAATCTTTCTCAGGACAATTTTTTTCGCCAAAGTATTCACATTGCATGCATAGTTTAAAACAATCCACACCTATGTAGGCAAGAAATTCATTCTCTTCTTTATTATTAGATGCTGGAGAGGAGAACTAATGCTTCTTAGGGGGATGACCTTTAAGACAGCTTCTTAAAGGTCATCCCCCTAACAGAGATGGATCCACGATAAAGTTTATTGCATCATCCGAAATCTAAAAAAAAAAAAATATATTCTAATTCATTATCTTGTACGAAGAAAATCTTAATATATATAATTTAAATCTTGAATATCTATTATCAATAAGGCAACAATGATGTTGATCAATCCTTTTTTTATGTTTCAGTGCAATCCTTACTGAGAACAGGCTAACAAAATTATTCATTCTCATACAAAGGTCGCAGATATTATTTTTTTTTAGAAAATCAGGTTTTTCATCCGGAAAATAGGTAAATATTTCAGAAGAACAAACGTGATTTATAAAACACACACAGGGTTCTTATTCTTGTTGCTTTGTCCATAATTTCAAACTAACCATTAACAAATGGCAACATAATTGGTCTGTATAAAGGTCTTTGTCTATGCAACTGCTGAAATGGTGGAGTAAGCATGCTACTATAATCTAATGACAACGCTTTTAGGTCAAATATTACGTTCTACACATGGGAAGAAATGAAATCCTTTTTAAAATTCTAAAACCTTTAAATAATTACCAATTAAAATTATAAAAAAAGATATATATCTAAATTTTAATTCAAGCATATTATTTAGTTGAATAACTTTATCACACTTTTGTCTCACTGCCTTGAAAAAGGTCGGACCAGTAGTTTTGTTTAGTTGAGGGCAGGGTATTCAAAAAGTAAATCTAACATTGAAATAAAGGCAAAGTTATGCTGTCAATACGTTTTAACAGTATCGCTTTCAAAATTTAGCAAATTAATTGTGAATAGTATTATTTTAGTAAACATATTATCTGATTCCAATGAGGAGAGAAAAAAGCAAATGGTATTATTTTATGATGATATTTTATTATTTAAATATTTTTAGTGGGTCATAAAGCAAGATAAAATAAAAATAATGAAAAAAAAGGATGATATGCATTTCAAAAGTATTAAGGAAATATTTCTTGGTTAATAGTATGCACTATAGTAAAGATGGCACGAATCCAATACTTCATATATTAATTTTATTATTTCTTTTTTCTGTTGCAATGCACATATTCCGATATCAGCTTCGAATTTTACTATCGCGTCAGGAATTTTAGATACAAGTTTATTTAACTATCCATAAATTCCTTGATTCATCCGTGTGGAAAAAAGAACTTCATATGTTCATAGGACGGTTTAGAACATTGTGCATATATTTTTAAATGTGACCATTTCAATGAAGACTTAAGAGATACAAAAAAAAGGCTGCAGAGAAAGCTAGTCGTTTAAATACCAACTGTACTGAAAGAGAAAACAAACACTGTAATTGCAACCAAAATAATGAAAGGAAAACAATATGTTCGTGTATGAAAACATCTCATCCACCATTGAATGCATTACTGATTATAATATTACGTTTATTATATTATCATAATCCATATCAACAGGATCCTGTTCTTCAGTTTCACCAACTACTCGAGCCAAAAAAAAATTATGACAATAATTCATCAAAACTGTTTAGGTGGGAGGTAAAATTTTATCCATATCCTACTAACTGGTGGTGATGTGAACGAAAATGTATGATGTTTGGTCTAGAGAGCAAGGTTTCTGGATTATCTTAGTTGTCCATCCACGGTGCTAATACTAATGTATTATAGGGTAACAGTATTTCTTGGGTGGGATGAAAAAGTAAAACCTTTCACAACAATTCATTTAATCTCAATGGAAATAATTGATTATTAAATTATAGTTATCAAAGCAGTACGATAAACATCAAAGTTGTATGAACAAATGAAGTTGGTATCTAACTTAAGGAACCCAAATTTGTTTATTTAGAAACTAAAGCTGAAGGTTGACTTTAAATCAATTCGAAAAATGATTCTTCAATCTTAGTGATACAAGATGCATTCAAAGATACTTAAGAAAATATGGTACGCTTAGTTTGGTGCCATCATATACAAGTCCAATCTGTAGTAATTATGTGGTGATTGAAGAATCTTACATAACGTATAACGCAGCCAACATAATAGCTTGAGAAATTGGAAAAATCTGCTTCTAGAAAAATGACATAAACCTTTAGCCACTAATCGATTAATAAAGAGCCTCCGTAGTTCAGTCGGTTTCAACGATGCTCTTTAGTTGGAGAGACCTAGGTTCAACTCTCGTCTGGGAAGCGAAGAACAATTTTTTCAAATGTAGACGAGTTATCCGATCTTGTACGAAGGGTCAAGTGGTCTGCATGCAAGAAATTCCAGGTTTTCATCTCTCAAAGTGACCAGGAAAACGCAGGCAATTTACTCAGGAATTATATATAAACCAAGTATAAAATTTATTGGTATTTTTAACATATATAGCAATGGAAATTTTTAATCATTAAAATATCAGATCCATTTTCTGCATAAAATATTAAGTATTTTGAAGTATTCTTATATTCTTGCTTTTCTTGAAAAAGTAGAATAATAAAGTACACACAAATGATAAAGTGCGGGATAAAAGACACATGTTTAAAGAATATATGACTGTTTCAGTTTTAGTGTTAGTAAGTGCTGTGTTAACTATATGGATAACGTTACATTAGCTTTTCATTTTTGATAATCTGACCTTTCCTTAAAAAAGAAGGTTTAATAGTTTTCCCAAGGCTGTGAGTCAGTGGTATGTGATATTCCTAAAGCGTAACTGAACTTTGCCCTATATGTTAAGGCATCTCTTATGAGTGGAAAACACTCTTGCATTTTCCTATAGTCCTTATCACTATATAATGCAAATATATATATATATATATATATATATATATATATATATATATATATATATATATATATATATATATATATATATATATATATATATATATATATATATATATATATATATATATATTATCATCATTATTATACACTATTATAGCAATAGACACGAGCGTACATCTCCCTCCTGTTATCTTATGGTGAAGACCATACTGGCTCCGAAGGAGATTTTAACATAAGGTAGCATAGCACTGGCCTATCAATTTTTGACATTGATAAAAGACTGCATCAGTCAAGTTTAGCAGGCATTGTTGTTATCTGAAAGATGACTTAGTTGACATCAACGATGCCATTTGGCTGGAAGGACATAGTTTCTAATCCCCGTCTAGAAGTTTCTAAGGGTTTTTCAAATGAAAGCGAGTTAGATTTTTTATTATCATTATACTTATTACAGGAAACCTGTAGTTTACTATTAAACATTTGTACTTTGGATGGCCTAAGAATTGTTTTCGCATTTTTGTTAATCTTATAGATACGATCCTGTCCATATACAGTGTCTGAAAGAACGAACTCCAACGCACTGACAGTTTTATGGAACAAACATGTCTATTTTACAACATGACCCATGCAGCTATTATTAAGAAATAGCCTAAGGAAGATGATTATGCGCAAAATCTTGACTAGCCTGGCCTGCGCGGTCTAGATAAAAACACACCTTTTGGGTGAAATCGAATGTTCGATGATACTAACCAGTGCTTCGTACAATGCCACTTAAACTAGTGAAGTATTGGTCTGATCCCTAGTCGACTGACGTCACACATACTACCCGAAGGGCGAAATTGTCACTTGGATCAATAAAGGGTCTACACGCTATCGAGGCGTATGTATTGTAGGTTATTTTGAAATATAGTACTTTCTCAAGTACTATATTTCATTAACTAACATATTATCTATTATGATTATTATAATGATAATCCAAATTGTCAGAAAATTTGAGACAATAATACTTGTCTCTGTCGACTTTGATTACGACTCTTTGTCGTGATGCGCACACACACACACACACACACACACACACACACACACACACACACACACACACACACACACACACACACACACACACACACACACACACACACACACACACACACACACACACACACACACACACAAAAGCCATCCTTCATCCTTATACAGCTAATAATCTTCACACTACACGTTACATACTAGGATTAATTGCATCAACACAAACGTCTACTCAGGTGTTGCTATTATGTTTCTTACTAATCAATGGTTTTCTGATGAAGTATTTAAATATAGCAGCTTTCTTTTCTTTTCTTTTTTTTTTTTGTTCATACATGAAGAAATCAGCCTTACTCTTCTTTCAGTATATTTTTTTCTTAATAAGATCCCAAATATAAAAGAGAATTTGTTGTTGTTATTATTATTATTATTATTATTATTATTATTATTATTATTATTATTATTATTATTATTATTATTATTATTATTATATTTTTATAAGTTACTATCTAGTAGTATACAGTTAAAAACTTTATAACTATGATTTTTTTCTCCGCGGTATGCAATATATTATGAATTCAGTGTAACCATATCAACCACAGAATTTTACATATTTTACAAGAAATCGCTGAAGTTTGGCTTACCATTTGTAAGTGAATTAAAAATGCAGAAACACACTTTTCAAGCAGTCGATATCAACACACGCACAGATCATTTGGTTTGTCATACATAAGAAGAAATTAGAGACAGACCTCCAGCTAACGAATTCAACTTAATACGGCGCCATCAGTACTAGGAAGCAAATCAATTTTATAATTATTGATTTCGTGCCTTATCAAATTACCAACTGAATCTTAAAACAGCATGTCTTTTGCCTTTCACGGAGTATAAACACACTGAGTTCTCATAGCAACACAAATGTTTTACTCTGCAAAGAAGTAAAACAAACTACAGCAATTTTGAAACTAGCAGCCATTCATTTATATGGCGGCGAGACTGCCATCTAGTGGACAGTAGCTAGTCTGTACGTATTAGCGTAGTTCTACTGAGTTTCCCATCGTTCGTGAAAATCAGCTTTGTGTCTTTATATTGTGAAATCAGCTAAAATAAGTTACAGTGAATTTCTTATGAACTTTATAAATGTGTAGGAATATGTAGCTTTTATTATTTGAAATTACTCGCAACAATTATGATTCCGGAAAAAAAATTGCCAGGTCGGACGTCTTTATGATTCGTTGTACATGTGCCGCTTACTTCATGGGTGTGTGTGTGGGGGGGGGGGGGTACATAGAAATAGGCAGGGGAGAAGACGGAGGGAAGGGTGCATAGAAATTGGAAAATGACGGGAGTCGATGAGTCATGCTGTTTTAAGATTCAGTTGGTAATTTGATAAGGCACGAAATCAATCCATTATTACATCAGAAAATGAAATAAATTCTGAAAACTATATATTATATTATTTACCGTAAGTGATAAACAGAGGATCACAAATTCAACGCTTTTAACAATTCCTGCATAATTTTTCTTTTCTACCGCTTAGTGATGGAGAAGAGTGGGGGGCGGGATTATCCGATCAATAGAAATAGAAAATAGAGAAAATAAGCATGTTGTGAAAAATTTATTTCACAACATGCTTATTTGCTTTTCCAGAGATAAAGAAAGATGGAAAAAGGGATAAAAGATATGCTCTTCACTGAATATGAAGTAGTTTCGAAGTTTTCCTTCAAGTTCAAATTCACCGATCAATGATCCCTACTCAACGATCACAGTTTCAAAAGGTCGACAATTAATAATTGTTGTCTCTTCTGTATGGACTAAATTCCAGTAGTCTTCTTGGCTGTGTGCGTAGTTACAGATGCTAGAGGCAGTATTCAGAGCATAGATGATCATCGCATTGTTAGCAGGACAGGTTAGATGTTCCAAGGTACCTGAAACTTCGCAGAATAGACACAAATCCGTTTCTCTGAGCTGAAATTTGTAAAGCTTAGAAGGAGTTGGCAGGATTTTATGCGATAGTCTCCATTGTATGTGGGAATCTAGTTTGGCACACTTCGATTTACATGGAAGATCCCACTGAAAACTGGGTGGTATGTGCAGCATTGTAGATGAGAGGGTTAAGGATGAATATACGAAGAGTGAAGTTGGAGGCACTGACATGAGGAAGTGGTATATTTTCTTGTAGTTGAAGGGAGGAATTGGAAGTGAGGCTTCAGATGATAGAAGATGAAAGATCGGCAACGCGCAGTTTCTAGAAGGAATACGGATTCCCTGAGGTGTAGCGATATCTGAATAGGTTTTTATAATAGCAGCTTGCATCTCTTGATATTGCTTTTCAGTTTTTGGATTTTTGAGTGATAGGCATACGAATGTTTTCCACTTTAGGGTCTGGGTCAGGATGTCCCCCTATAATTCTTATGCTGCCCAGTTTCATGTACGGAAAAACAAGGGTTGGCCAGTTTCGAGGCTTGTTATGTTTCTGTTCGAAAATACAGGTTCTGTAAGGACAGTTGACTCTGTTGATCCTGTCCGTGTGTGATGAAGTTCTGTGTTTTTCCACCGCTTTAGAGCATCTCTGTAAAAATGAGGTAGAATTGGAGGTGATGATGATGATGAGGGAGAACTGGCTGTTCGGTGGATTGTGGAAAGTGTAATTCCTCTGGTGGATGATTTCATGATGTAATCGAAGGTGGTTACAAATATGATTGGACTGAAGTGTCTTTAGGAGAAAGATTATCCTGGAAGATCTAATCTTGCTTTCAAGGGAAATCAGGCCTTGATCTCCCTTACTGAGCAGCTTTCGGAGTTTAGAGTATGTTGTTCAGTTAGTATTGTTCCAGAAGTAACGTTTGATTTATTGTCATTTGAATGTGATGGAGAAAGTCTTCAGGGGATGTGAGTACTTTGAAGGTATGTCATAACACACTCGCAGCCATCTGGTTAACTATTAGTACTTTTCCTCTAAGTGAAGACATTAAACGAATGCTGTTCCGTTTTCCTAACACCTGTTTAAATCGGTTGTGCAGCTGTGTCCAGTTCATGTTGTTATATATTTTGATGTTGCCAAGGTGTACGCCTAATTATGTTTGTCCTTCATTTGAACAGGTACATTCGATCGGAGAATCAGTTCTAGCCTTCCATCTGCCTGAGCACGAGCCAATTGTTTTTGCAGAGTTTAATTTGGCCTCTGAGCTTGTGATATAGTCTGTGTGCTTCCTCGGTTACTGTCAATTCTTCTTTATTTCGGATTATTATTGTGACGTCATCGACATATGTTGGTAAGGTTATTTTTAGATGTGATTTTATTATGCTGATTCGTTTGAAGATGATGGTGTCGTGTACTCTTTTTAAAAAGGGTTCTGAGGCCAGTGCGTATAATTTTCCAGAAAGAGAACATCCTTGCTTGATCCCTCGAGAGTATGGCAAAGTGCGAGTGAGCCTGTTGTTGATTTTTAAACAGAAGAGTGCATCTCTGTATAGCAATTGCACTGTTCCAATAATGAGAGGACCATAGCCGAATGCCTTTACGACCTCATAAAAGTACTTGTGCTCTACTCTGTTGAAAGCCTTCTCCTGATCAAGGCTGACCAGAGTCAGGTTTTCATTTTGACTGTTTGCAATGTGATGAGATCTCTTATTAAATGGAGGTTATTATGCATTGATCTTCCTGGAATAGAATAGGTTTGATGTTGCCCAATAACGTCACACAATGTTGGCTTTATTCGGTTTTCTATTACTTTGGAAATGATTTTGCAATCGGTGTTGATCAGTGAGATAGGACGCCAGTTTCGGATGTCCGTGTGGACATCCGAAACTGGTACCGTCTGGTACCGACACCACTGATACCAAAGAAGGGCATCAGTGGTGCTACTGAGGTCGTGACGGATTGTTGGAGCCCATTGATGTAGGCTTCTTGCAGTGGTTTAAAAAGTTGTCCAACTTGATTCCAGAAGACTTGGAAAAACTCTGTTGTGAGACCATCAAGGCCAGGAGATTTGTTCTTTGGCAAAGATGTGCATGTAGTTTTCAGTTCATCTAGAGTGATTGGGTTTTCTACTTGATTCCGATCTGTTGCAGAGATTCTTTTTGTTTCTTTCAGTATTTAGTGAATGGCGTGAAGGGATGTTTCTCTAGAGCTGTATGGATTCTTGTAGTGTTGTGGGATTTCAGAAGTGATTTTACTTGGATCTTCTGTGATGCTGCCATCTTGAAATCTAATTAGCGGAGATATAGTTTGCTGCCTTGCATTTTTTTCCCAAAGAGAAGAAATATTTTGTAGTGGCATCTGAAAGATTTTTTGTATATGCCTAGAACTAAGTAGGGCACCTTTTGCTGATAATTCTGAGTGTCTTTGCATGGCTTGCAGTGATGAATTATATTTAGAGCTTTCTTCTGGGTTGAAGTTGTTGGAATCTAATTTTCCTCTGTTGATGTTTCTGGTGACTGTAGATCTGCTAAAGGATTTTATTTGTGATTTAAAACTGGGAGCCACCATGTTTTCATTGTTCTGTATTTCCTTTCATGTGACTTGGTTAGTTATTAAAACCTAAGTGTTTGTTATGTATTCTGATTCTTTCAGAAAGATATTGTGGAAGATCCAATAGACACATCCTGATTTGGATGCTTCCCACGATAATGAAAGTTGCAGATTGATGAAGCAATGATCTGAAATGTAAGAAGGAATGTGTGAGATGTTTCTAACTACAGGAACAGTGTATTCAGAAATGTAGTATCTGTCCAGTCGTGCTTGGTAGAGTGGCCTATTAGTTGCTGTGATTACTGACCTCTATATGCAGGGCTTCTTATCTGAATGTTGATGCCGAAAGACATCTATGAGTTCATTACAGTTTACCAGTGTTTGAAATTTTTTCATTAATGAACTACGATATTCAATACATTGAAGTCTATCTTTTTCTTGGTTGAGAGTGCAATTAAAGTTTCCAGCTATTATAATATGTTATTGGTCAATACTAGAAAGATGGTTTTGAATGAAATCCAAGATTTGTGATGCTGTAGTATGTAGATAGTGAACATATGCAGGGTATTATGATTGGGTGCTTTTATGTGAAATATAATACAATCATAATACCCTGCATGTGTTATGTACAATGCATATCCTGGTATATCAGCAGTCACTTTCAGTTTATAGGTCGATTGATGACGTACACCTCAGCTAACTCCTGCTCCATGATGTTGTTGGGTTGCAGGGTGATGTAGATCATAGGCCCATTTTCTAGATAAATTGAATGAGGAGTTGATATTTGTTTCTTGCAGAAATATTAGGCTATATGATGTTTTTGTACCTGGTCAAAGACTGTTCTGTTGCGTAAAGCAGTGTCACATTCTTTTGCGTTGAGAGAAAAAAGGCTCAACGAGATTATGTTTATGAAAGTTTAATTGTTGGTTGAATGTAATATTGGTCTTGGTATTGTGTTTGTAGCCCATTAATCAGGTAGTAGATTCGCTTACTCCTGTCAACCTCTGCTCTGCTCTTTTTATATTTCAATTTTGAGTGCAGATCCTGAAATTGAGATATCCTGAAATCCAGGATTCTTGTGGTGTTTTTAAGAGCTATAGTTAATTTGTGAGGGGAGCCTTGCACTTTCTACATGAATGATGACAGTTACTTCATGGTTAGAGGCCCTCAGTGTGAGGAAGTTCCCCCCCTCAGCTTTTTCCTATTCAACGTCGTCATGTGGAAGTAAAGTTTCCTCATCGTCTGGGAACTCTATTTCTCCTTGGCTGCAGGTGATGGAAGGCCATTTTGAGTGGTTTCTTCTATCGGATGAGATTTTGAATTAGTGAGAGGCTGGATTAGTGATTCTGTTGTTATGTCTGGGGATTACTTTTAATTTCTTCATCTTGGCCATCTTTGTTAGGAGGATCCGTGTTTTCATGCTGCTTGTTGTGTACTGTGAAACTTCATTATCAGAGTGTTGGATCTTATTACACGGCAGGCGTTCAAGAGCGACGTGAACCTTGTCTTTTCCAGTTCGAGATTTTCTTGGTTCTGAAATTAGTGACGGGGAGAGAATGTTTGGTTTACTTTTTTCGAAGCTTTGATTTTCTTCATGTACGATGTTGTTCTGTTCAACTAGTTTGCTCTTCTGGGCACATTCTTTCCTAATATGACCCACTTCATGACAGAAGAAGCATTGTAAAGAGAACGATAAGTAGAAAGTGTAGGATATTCCATTTATGACCGTGTTGCTTAATTTTGGCAGGTTATGTAGTGCATCGTCGTTTGGAAAGTTCATTAATACCTGTCTTCAAAAGCTTTCAACATGGGAGAATTCGGGCTTTTTCATGGCTGCTGACAATGTGCATATTTTTCCTGTGACAGGACCATATCAATAACATGGATCTGATGAGCAGATTGGGAATTTCAGGGGTAACGTTTGATACCATTACTTTTGTCGGGCCCAGAGCTATTGGGACTGCATCGACGTGACGATCGCCTATATCGACGCTTTTTTGCAGTACCGTTTGTGCCCATGAGATATGGCTGAAATACATCTACACAGTACCAGCTACACGGGAAGCGTCAGTATTAATTTTAGCGGGTACAATCTTGGCGATCGCTGTCAGATACTCTTCTGGTGCTATGTTTTCTTTCGGGCGAAAATAACAATTCCATTTTCTCTGGAAATGACTTGTCTATAGCTCCAGTGAACTTTGCTCTTCCTTCCGGTTTCGAAGTCGTAGGGGGTCCTTGCTTTGCTGAGTCAGTGGTAGTACAGAAATGTGCGGTTGCCATGGCAGGTGCTATCTATCTATATATATATATCACCTTCACTGGTGATATATATATATATATATATATATATATAGGTGAGGAATCCAGCTAGTGCAGGTGGCAAAGAAGGAATTATGACGTCGAAGTGGAAGTTATATAGGAACTCATACAACAGCAAAAGGAAACTGTCATAAATCACTTATCAAATCACTTACGAGTACACGACTAGTATGAGTGTATAGCTCTTAGATAGGAGAATACATCTATGTAAAAAAAACTAAGTCCTTTGCAGACAAACATGTAAAAGGTGAAAAACGGCAGGAGCGATAAGAACGCACGTGCAACACCTTGACTACCTAGTGGACAGATAGATAAATAGAAAAATGGAGAGAGAGAGAGAGAGAGAGAGAGAGAGAGAGAGTTCTATATAAATAAACCTAATTAATGCAACTGAACTAAGTTTCCGGAAGAAAAACTAAACTTATTCTGCCTTTGGTAATTTACCTTCAACGAAAATGTACACTACTGACTCATTTGCAGATGATCAATACATATATCTCTACCGATATACCTTGGTCTTTTCTCACCAGATATTACCGCACCTTAAAAAATCCAAATTCTTACTGAAAACTCCCACCAACTTATATTTCAGATTAGTCATCTGAATCCTCTCTACTATTCTGTCCACAGACTTCAAGAAAATATATTACTTCCTTGTGTCAGTAGAAGCTTTTCACACGCATCAGCATCTGCATATCTACATACACAGGCCACATTATTTACAGTTGGATCTCCCCCTGATGGTGCATAAATAGAGTGATTGTGGCACATCATATGCTCGCCAACCATTCTCCACAAATTTCGACAAGATCCCAGGTTCCTTCAAAGAGACATATCTCACCGGCGGTGCAAACAAAGCAATAATCTCATATGTCATTCAGATTACCTCTATCCTCTGTGACCACACCACATACAGCCATGAAAGTAACTAGTGTCTATTCCAGTCTGACCAGAAAACATATAGGATGTATTACTTCTTCATTGCTTCCATGGCTGTCATTTACTCGGAGTACTGCTTGGAAAAAGATTAAGCTTCAATAATCACATTACATTAGAAACACATGTGCAAAGGTATCTAAAGCGATCGCCCAAACTCAACCTTCCTGATTAACAAAAAGAGCCAATTAAACACAAGAATCAAACTGCTTCTCTATCAGACCGTGATTCGTCCTATAATTACATATACTTCTCCAGCTTGGAGCCTACTGCCAATGTTAATATTCTTAAATTGCAACGAGTGCAAACCAAATGTTTACGAATGATTCTAAATGCTCCATAGTTCGCCAGAAACGTTCAAATTCATCGTGACACAAATATCTACCCTCTCTCTCTCTCTCTCTCTCTCTCTCTCTCTAGACAATAACTTTTAATATGCGCGCATATAATTTTAGTTTTAAAATTTATAGGAAAAGTTATCGTCAGCGTAGCGAATATTTATCCCATAAGAAAAACAGAAAACATTAGACACTATGGATATTTATACGACAGCAAAATTATAAGAAATTTAAAAATCTTAAAACACAGATATTCAATCCGATGTTGATTTTCCATCGATTTCTTTTACTCTCCTATGAATCGTTTCCAGCGCGAACGCTGAGACATTCGCACAAGGGCGGTATCATTAACCTTTAGAAGACAGCATCAACAACACTTGGAAAGAAGATTTTTCTTCAGTAGATTCGCTTAATGGGTTTTGTTTGTTGTTTTACGAACGAAAATAGAACGTTTTATGTAATTACCATTGCTGAATGTTGGAATGAAACCTTAATGGAAATTTGTTGGCGTCAATCAAAATTCACTTACACAACTTAAAGACCTTAATTTTTGATCTGCTTTTTAAGCGTTTTCTTCACTAAACAAATTAAATGTTATATATAATATAACATTTAATTATATATAAATATATATAATAGTGAGCATATTATGTTTAAGTTATTAACGTTTTTTTCTTCAACAAAAAATATATTAATTTTAACTAAATTTCACTCAAATAATATTTTTATTTGCTGCAATTTGAAACTAAATGCCAATATAACGTAGTCCAAGAAAATTCAATCCTAATATTATTAATTAATATATACCGTATATGTCGCAGTATAGGACAACCAGCGTATAAGACGAGGCCTAAATGGTAGGCTATTTTTAGGTTTTAAGCTTATGTTGGTTGTATAAGATGACCCCACAATTTCTTCTTTTTGTATTAATGCAACGTTAGGTATTGTTATATCCGTTATTTTTATATCTATGCATATCCGTTATTTTTATGGATAAATAATGTGTGGAACACGCGACCTGGCGGTATAATGAAGAAACGCAGTTTATTAGTATGGGATATGTTTCGTAGTCATTTAACTGAGAATACTAAAAGTCTTCTAAGAAAAAATAATACAAACATTGCTGTTATACAGGTTTAACTTCTATATTGCAACCACTACTTGGTTGCATGTGATCTTTAAATGGTTTGCTTGAACAAACCATTTAAAGATCACATGCGAGAAGAGTGGAATAATTGGATGTTGACTGGTGAAAAATCATTTATAAACGGTGGATCTATGCGCACTGCATCACTTGATTTGTTGTGCAATTTTGTGATCAAAGCATGGACTAAAGTAAAAGTAGAGACTCTAATAAAATCATTTAAATCGTGTGGTATCTCCAATCTTATGGATGGTACGGAAGATGATCTGTTGTGGGACACTGATGACGATGAAAACGAAATCGATTCATCGGATTGGAAATGGGAATGACGATCATTTAAACAATAAATATGAAGAACTATTTTCAACAGATGATGAAGAAAATTAACATGAAAATTGAGGTTAATAATTACTATTTGTTTTTTAAGGCTTACATCTGTTGTAATATTTTAAATAAATTTATGTAACAAAAAATTAACCTGATTTGTTTATAAATACTGCCTATTTTCTTATATAACAATGTATTGTAACTACCTAAATGTTGATCCAAGAAATTAGGCTTCCCTTTTTATACTCGCGGTATAAGACGACCCATGATTTCGAGGGGTTTTCTGTAGTATTTGAGAGTCGTCTTATACGCCGACATATATGCCGACAGTATATATCCGCATGGCATGGTTGACCTAATTTAGATAGGATCTCCACTCTTCAACCAATAGTTTGAGGGTTCAAATCCTCTGCGTGCCTGAATGATTGTAAATGTCTTTATGTTTCGTGCTTGCCGGAAGACTGAAATTGCTTGAAAAAAATTTGGTTTCCACAGTGAGTGCAGAGTTCCTCGATCTATTATGTATGAAAATACATAAAAATATTTAATAGTAATTACTAGACGTTTAATAGAGACATGTGCGTTAGACATAGCATAAGAAAACTAAATGTAATTTATTACTCTTATATATTTCACTTAGTATGTAATGAGCTTCTTCAGGGAGAAGGCTGAAATGGCAACAACATTTAAATTCTGAATATAAGAAATAGGTATACAGAATGCGCATAAATCACTTGTCTCGGTGTCAGCTGTACAGCAGGAAGAAACACTGTTAAGTTCAGAGAAGTAGATACATATGTATAATTAATTATTTAACTAAAAAGTATAAACAATTAAGATCACTTCCCAAAATTTAAAAATATGTGTACAGTCTGTCCGATTAAGATTAGGATAATAGTGTACGGCTTCATGCAATTCAAAAAATAGATGATCAAATTTGAACCTACTGTGATGTAGTATTTTGGTATGATTCCAGTGACCTCTGTGTCTAGTGTGGATGAATGAGAAGCAAGGCCTGAAACCAAACCTTTCGAATCCAAAAATCTTATATAATATTCATGTTCTTCCATTGATATTAGTAGAACTGCCAGTCTGTCCAAAATGGCCAAGATCAAAAGAACAGGACATTTGATAAACAACAAGCAAGGTTGAAGGTGATAACGTATCTTTGATATGCAGTAAGAAAGATGAGAACTTCCAGGCTGGTTTGTAGGTTATATACAGATTATATCTACGAAGGGTCCTTGCTATTTGTTCAGATTTTTCTTCAGCGTATGGAATGAGGATCCTTTTAACATCAGATTACAATCTGGGAGAGAGGTGATGATTATAAAATATTTTACGCATTAAGATCTCGTTGTACCCATTAAGTAATAGAGAAAGTATTATTTTACCTAATATTTGTAACGGAAGAAAGTCGGAAGAACAAATTGCACGTGCTCAATGCACAAGGAATTGATCATACCTATTTTTTGGTGACGGATGATGATATGAGTAAAGGATGCCTGTAACGTATGGTTTTCTG
Source organism: Typopeltis vanoorti (assembly GCF_054136105.1). Taxonomy (NCBI): domain Eukaryota; kingdom Metazoa; phylum Arthropoda; class Arachnida; order Uropygi; family Thelyphonidae; genus Typopeltis; species Typopeltis vanoorti. Next base: position 147,262,560 of record NC_143552.1, on the reverse strand, counting down.
TAATTAGAAAATTCAGTATCCAAAAAAAGGGGGAAACTGTTGTTAGATACAAATTCAATATGAACTCGATGCGAGTATATGAGGAGTCCATTTTATCCAGAAATTGAAGTAGTTTTGTTTCAAAGTGAGACAAAATTGCAAAGATGTCATTCCATAAAATGTAGCCAAATGCGAGTCGAGGAGAAATGGTGTTAGAAATCCGATCCCCTAAATACTTCACACAATAATCCCATAAAACAGGTGATATAGGACTACCCATCGCAGTATCCTAGACCTTCTGAAAAAAATTATTTACCCAAATTAACCGGCATTAACAGTAAACTTGAATATTCTGTCGATACCATCAGGGAAATCGACTTATGAAACCTGTACAGTTTCTTGAAGTAGTATATTTTTAAGCAGTGAAAGTACATCAAAGGAAACCATCATTTCAAACTCTTGAAGATGAAAAGTTTTGTTTTTATCTTTGAATTCAAAACTATTTTTGATATAAGAGATGGTTTTTCTAGTAACGTTTTGTAGAAGTTTCAAAGATATTTGGCCAAATAATAAGTAGAAGATCCTATGAAATCAATTATTGGAAGTAATGGATAACCAAATTTGTGCACTTTAGGAAGGACGTCAGTACGTGGATGACAAGCATGATGAATTCCTAACTTTTCAATAGCAAATGCAAAGGAAATGCAGAGGTTCCAATGAATACTATTGACTATAATAGCAAACTACAATTTTTATTACGAGAAATATCTACTTATAGTATAATTGACAGAGATCCTACGCAAAGCAAGGTAAACAAATTAAATAAATTATTAGATCAAACATATTCCTTAGATATTTATACTACTGAATTCATCAGTAGTATAAATATTCCTTGCTATATAACCTTTGCTCCTTTTCATTGGATTTAACAACAGTGCTAAAACTAATATTAGTTCTGCTAAAGTGGAATGAAGATAGACCCGTAAATTTTATATTCCCAATTTAAAATTTCCGTAGTTGTTGCATTCATTCTCATATCAAACGTTTTTTTTTTTTTTTTTTTTCTTTTTCTAAAATTTCTGCTTGCTCAAATTCAGGCGTATAACTGTAACCAGTTTGCCAAGTCGGTATGGATAGGTAGGTGAAGACAGTTCCGTTATTGTCGCAACCACTCTCGTTTGCTGCGAACAGTTACTAAGCGTCCAAATGTATTTAAGAACGATGGTCAATCCCAAATTAACAATCAAATTAATGCAAAGTGCTTTGTTCGTTTCAATTATCTCGACTGCATAAACAGAGTATCTCAGGAGAACAAACACTTTGCACACTTGAAAATCGCAAAAGGAATTATGTCACAAGGGAAAAACTATTTCACTGTGGAGTGGATTTCTTCATTTTGTTTTATTTTATTTGTTTGTGGAAATCTGAGTTCTGATTGTTACATTCAAGTAACTACGAGAATGGGGTTTGGTTATCCAGATGACCAGTTGTTAGATTAAAGAGCTATCAGATATTGTTTCCTATGAACGTATGTTTTTTTTTATTTATTTTTTCCTTTATACGATTTTAGAAAAATGAATATTGACAACTGAGACAACACGTATTCTCCTTTTCCTATTTGATCTAAACTCAAAATGTATGTTTCTTAAAATGCATTCATTTTGATTAGATTCATTTTGATTAGATTCATTTTGAGTGTTCTTTCATGAGAATATACAGTAATAAGCAGTCTCTCGCTGGTAAATTGTAATAACATTTGAAGTCTCTGGTTTTTTCCAACATTTATAGCATCATAACATTTATAATATTATCTCAATTTAGTATAAACTTGTGCATTTATAAATTACTAGAAAAAATCTGATACAAAATAATATGCTCTGAGTGAATAGAACTTATTGAAATTTCATATTTAGGTTTTATATTAAAATATGTCTTTCACCTCACTTGATTTGAATTCGGTTAGTTTTGTAGCAAAACGTTTCCGAAAGTTGCTGAATTCTATAAACTTACCTTCTGCTGGCCTGGTTGACCAAGTGGTTAGTGTATCCGCTCTCCAGCCAAGAAGCTGCAGGTTCGAATCCCGCCAAGGGCATGGATGTTTGTGATTGTTCTCTAACTCTCGGTGGAAAGGGCATCTGCGACACTACGACATCCTTTAGCAACTGCAATCGGTCCCCTGCAGAGAGGCTGTGAAACTAGGCAACAAACCAATGGACAAGTAGTCCAGCGGCACTCACAGCAGTGTACTGGTTAAGGAGGGAAGGCATCCCCATCCAGGGGCCAGCTATGGGATAAAAAAAAAGTTCAATTAGTGTTAAAATGACGTCACTCTTCCAGAATATTATTGTAAAATGCAAGTGCATTCTGGTAAAGCGGATGACAATCACGTTTTACATTTGCAATCTTCCTCATCACTTTGATACTCGTTTATTTTACTTAGACATTGTAAATTACATTTTGAAACGTGCATTCGCACAACTAGTATGTGAACAGGTCGATCAGGAAAATAAAATATATGCATCGGTCCATATTGCAATAATTTAATTGCTTAGTTATTTAGTATATCCTATTTCTCAGAATCCTCGCATACTTCGTGTTAAAAATCGTTTTGCATTTCCATCACTGTTTATTACCTCCTGTTTATTATATTTACAGAAACCTGTTTTATTCGAACTTTTGAGTGACTGTTTCAAATGCGCTTACGAACAGAGAACAAAGAATCTATTGGTCTGTGGGGAAATCAATAATGAGACCATAGCAACTGGTTTCTTTGTGTATTCCCGAATGCGAAGTAATCAATTTTTTTTTATATATCTCTTGCAATTATTTTGTTGGAAAAGTGTTGAAACGGATAACAGACACAAAGGTACGAAATGTTAGAAATATCACGTGTATATGTTTTAACCCAGACAGCTACTTAAATGAACATGTCATCAGAAAACAAATTTTAATCACGTGTTCAGATATAACTCGTGAAAACAGAGTATGAGAAGGTTGATATAGTAAAGGGCTTGTTAATCCGATAAATTTCAAAAAAAAAAAAAAGACAGTTTGTTCACTCACCATATCCAATCCCTAGTCATTTCATTTACGTTATTTTTGCAACCGCAAAATGTGTTTGTTTACTCGGGAGATATTTGGGAGTTACAATAAAAAATAAACTTGCTTAAGAATCTAAGGCATTTAAATATATGATGAGCATAATTAGTCAATTTATGACTTTAACTGTACGATAAATAACAGAAGTAGTTAGGAACATTTTCACATGCTCTAGCTTGTTCTTGGTGTCATTCGTCGGCGCTGTGCAGTTGAAACTTGTCCAGTTGGATGCTGTCTCACTAAAAGATTCCCACAACATTAAATGGTTGTATACATAATCCATGCAGTTTTATGTTCTTTTTTTAACTTAGGCAATGCTTCTTGTTTGTTACCGCAGTAATATAGTAAATGATATGATATTGATATGGCGGCGAACTAAAATCAAAACAGCAGAATACAGCCGGTATTAAAACTAAAATAAAAACATGTCACATTCTTCAGCGTATTAGAATTTGAAAGCGTGCAGGGAATGCCTATGTGAGCTCTTTCCTCTTACATCCAGAAGATGACTACATATGGTAATTCGTCTAGAACAACTCTTTCTAGGCGAATATTTCTAGAACAAACTTGAAAAATAATCCTATGTAGAAGAGTAAAGCTTGATTTCATATGTGCATGTGAAGGGTGCTGAGCCGGCATAAGTTCCTCTCAGGTTGGCATACATGTACAGAGTCATGTCTCGAAAACAGATTCTGTTTGGTGTAGTGGATTTTCATTGTAAAGAAAAAGATGTCCAAGACGTGCAGCAACTGATGCGAACAGCATTTGTTGAGTGAATGTGTTCATAATAAAAGACAAATACATTAAAATGGATGACTGTCACACTAAATGACACTACCAGTCACACGCAGTAAAATGGTAAGCGGGAGCTTATAATTTTACTGTGAAATATGCACAACATGGTTTCTGACCATCCTGACTACAGAAAAGCTTGTAACATTGGGCAGTAAAACAACTCTCGAATGTTTACAAATATCTTAGAATAGTATTTTCCCCTCAGGTTGTTTATCTGGAATCCAGCGACTTCCATTTATTTGAGCCAGTGAACAAGCACTTGGCTGACATGCGATTGCAAGCAATGGTGATATGTACAGAATACTTTATATCATCTTGTCATTTCCGGATTAAAGAAATCACAGTGATTTCTTCTTCGCCAGCAAACATACCTTGGCTGATGAAGTGAAAAAACATATTTGGAAAACATGAGAATAACTGCTGTGTACTAAATCTAGTTTTTTCATGCATAAATGAAATTTATGCATGAAAACACCGTCGTCTGAATTAAGCTCTTCACATAACAGGATCTACTACTTCTTCCTTTTATATTTTGCGCATATACAAAGTTTAAATAGAAAATTGGAAAAAAAAAAAAACAGAAAGAGGTTAAAAATGAAAAAAAAATCTGGGTTAGAGAAGAAGAGGAAAAAGCACAGGTCACACTAAATTAGTTCGGTTGGTAGAAGAATTTCGAGTTATATATACATTAACTTTTTTGAATCGCAGTGCTGATAGTGAGTATATAGTCCTAGTGTTCGTTTTCTTCTTATTTTTGTTTGAATTCTTCTTTGTTTGGTTTAAGTTTATTTGAATTGACGGCCTGCTTTGCTGTATGAAAAGCTCAAGTTTCCGAGAAGTCGGAAACTCGACAAGTTTCACCTCCTGTTGAAAATGCTTGATAAAGATTCTTCGCGCCCTAGACGGGATTCAAACTATGTTTTCTACCCGACCAAAAGGCATCGTTTTCTTTCAGATGATTTCATTTCCCTTCAGAAATATGAAACTAGTTTCGAACATATTTTTGGAACGTTGGGTTTGCCTTTAATAAACAACAGATTAAGCGACGAGTTATTACTGTTGCCATCCTAAATGAACTAATATCTCTTGGTGGAGGATTGAATAATATTCTGAATAATATATTAAGCGTCCTCCTATACCTTGTATTAATAATTAGAATAATCCAAAAGAAAGCAAGGAGGATAAAATGTTAGTAAAATCGAGAAAATAATTCGTTCCTTTGATTAGTAATGATTGAAGTGCTTAATATTTTATCTCGATGATATAGTATAGCATCATCCCAAGTTTATCAGTGGAATTCAATAAATTATTTTCAATATGTCAGGGCATCAAACAGTTAATAAGTGTTTCTTGTTAGAAATATAGCCTTGCAATCGTTCTTTTTGAAATGGAAAACCAAGCTTTCTAGGAAGGAAGATATGTGAATCACGTCGTTATCATCATCATCATCAAATATGTACCCTCAAAGTGTTTATGCAGAATATTGTGAGCGTGTTAAGTATGAACATTTTTTTCCACATTAATCTCGTGTTTGTGAAGCTTTCAATATTGTCTAATCTTACATCGCGATCTTCCAAATCACTAATAATAGTGGCATTGATTAGCTTAGAACATACTCATCGTCTATGTTCGTAAGCAGTTGAAATATTTTATTTCATATATAGGTTCTCCGTCGAAAATATCGTTGATGTTTTCTTTTCTTTCCGGTTTTATAGTGTGAATCTTTATGTTACTGGTTTTAATACCAAATGTGTAACAGCGGTTGTTCAGTTTAATTAAGTAGTCCTAATTAGGACTTGTACTGGATTTATTCATGAGTATACTATCATCAGCGTAAAGCCCAGAGATGGAGTGTAAGGTTAATATAAGATTTAATGTCACCTTTTCTTCCTAAACGCGATCCATATAGATGATGAATAAGAGTGGCAATAGTGTATATCCTTCTTGTACACATAATTTTATTTCAAGCCATCTTCCCATACATCCTTCGTTTACGAAGGATGTATGGGAAGATGGCTTACTTACATACAAGAAACTATCAGCTATTTATTTCTCTGTGTTATGCTTCATATCAATTCGAGTTATTTTGATGTCTCTCAGTGAATATGCTTCATCAAGAAAAGCAAGTCCAAGATACTTTTATATGAGGTCGTAGTCAGTTCTTTTTACTTCTCTACTTTCTTCTAACTCGTTCGTGATCAACATTCGTTCAGTGTCCAGAGTTAAACCCAATGAAACGATCATCCTAATATTCCAGTCCGTCTACTTCTACTTCCTCCAAACTGTCTCACGCTGTTTTTCATGGGCTATGACTCCTTCAGCTGTTCAAGAAAAGCGACTGGTTTCGTGTTCATATTAAGCCGCAGACGATGCAGTGTGTTATAGATGTGACCTCTCATGCCTGCGGTTGAAAGTTCACAACCAAAATGTAAACACTCTTTGCAATCTCCCCTAAAAGAAGTCGTTTTAGAAATATGAATTCTTACTAATATTCGCATAGCATTTGTTCCAGGATGAAGTTCTACTGTACTGTTCATAGAATGCTATTTTGAACCGGTGGTTAACATTATATTCAGTTACAGCACAACATAAACGGGTTACTGCAAACGTCGCTGTAAATCAGTTAAATAAATAAATAATAACCCTTCTTTATTAAAGGACGCTAGTCAGGAAATCGCAATAATGAAATATTTGTCTGTATACTACACACGAGCTCCTGCATTTCTATGGAAACTTAGCCGCATCTTTTCACCAAAGCAACTAAACAACTAAACAAAGTAAAAACCCCAAACAAGCATATCACTGTTCAAAAGCTCCTAGAGCGCTTCGAAAACTAGATTACGTAACTAGACCACAATACAACCACATTCGCTCAGAACATAACTACTAATTTAGGTATTTTATCAACCATCGAGGGAAACGTTTGATACAAAACCTTTGAAAGTAAGAAGGTGCATTTTGTGACTGTGTTATGATAGCTGGCCTAGGGAAACCTGAAACGCGGAGACTACAATGTAATCAAAACTTTACATGTTGCGTAATGTTACGTGACGTGTGACGTAACATCTTGGACGTGGAACAAACACACTAAACACTAATTATTGACAGTTAAACATCGACAAAAAGTTGACATGTGTGTGTGTGTGTGTGTGTGTGTGTGTGTGTGTGTGTGTGTGTGTGTGTGTGTGTGTGTGTGTGTGTGTGTGTGTGTGTGTGTGTGTGTGTGTGTGTGTTAAAGATTTTCATATAATCCTTGGGACTGAGTTCTTTAAAATTATTCAACACCGAGAAAGAAAATTTGAAAAGGAAATGACGAACAAACTTCGTCTTTCTAAAAAAGCGGTGCTTATGGAACTTCAACTTTCTTCCACCGTTTGTTCATTCCCATGCAGCCCGTTGTACCGGTGAATCGCACCTTCGCTCGCCGTCAAGCGAAATAAGCTAAGCCGCAACGTTTCCCGCTAGTGAATTTAATCTTCTTTAGAATGCAATCAAAGTGTCAATCTCCTCTTTTGCAAACTGCCACGTGGTGCATCTACTCGAGGAATACTTCTCGATTTCTTTGCCTGAAGTTTCGAGTCCTCATGGAAAGTACGGGCATCGTAAGAACTGCGAATCAATTTCTACAAAGTGCAAAGGTCATTTTCTTCCACAACAGAGACACTTACCTTAGTATTATACATTCATTATTTACACCTTTGTCACTCAACGAAATATTTATCTTGATTTTAGCATCATATTTTTAAGTTACAACATGTTGTTTATCATAATATTAATTTAATTCACACAGTCATATCTTAAATGTTACGATATAAATTGATACTGATTGACTGAATACTCACTAAATTTTATCTTTCTTCTCCAGCAACATGTCAAAAAAAGCAATAATTACTCAACTTTGTTTAACTCGATAAATATAAACTAGGGCAGAAGTGCCGAAATTTTTCGGCACTTCTGCCCTAGTTTATATTTATGCCCGAAAAAATTACAAAATATGTAGGAAAAGTGCGTATATTAGTGACCCTTTATGAATTAGTTGATAATATAAAAATTATTCAATTATTCAATCCAATTTATTTAATTGGATGGCTCCAATTAAACTAACGAAATCTGCTGTTCTAAAGAAAGCAAAAATATATATGTATTCATGTAAGAAAAGGCATTTTAATGTACTAATATGCCTCTTAAGGCACTTTTTAATCTATGTCTCTTTGAATATCAATGATGGTCATGAATTATTATTTTATTTTATTATTATTATTTTTTTTACTGTAAATCAGGTGATAATTTTTCACTTAAAACAGTGATTTGTGCTTCTGGTTTTTCAGCGAGCTTTCTAAGTACGAAGAAATAGGCACTAGCACTAGTCAAATATGACCTGTGTATTAGTGGTTAACATAGCATTCAGGTTCGCATGTGTGTAGATGATTACGTAATCAAAGTGATGTCTCATGTGCAAATTATTCAGTTATAGCCTGCTGTCATAACAAAATAGGTATCACAATATGTCCTGCAATTCGAATCTTATATAGTATCCTTTTTTTTTTTTAATGAGTGTTATTTAACCTGTCTCATATGGTGGAGACAAACTTTCTCCGTCATAAAAATCGGTCCCATGATGCAGAAAACAAATAGAAACACATGCATTGAAAAACAGTAGACTGTTCCGGTAATTTTACCTGGTTATTATAATTAAAGTTAAGTAATTATAATGAAGAGCCAAAGGCTTCAATTCGGCGACATGAACATATTTAAGTTAAGGGATATTATTCCATATTGTGTCTTAGCCGAATAAGAAACTCAATGAGTTTTATGCCGAATATAGAAACTATATAAAGTTCGGCTATTCCAAGCGTAAGCAAATACTTGGATACTGCAGCAACTGACCCTTGAAGGTAGTGCAAGCTGAGGCAACTCATATAAAGGGTGGAGCAAGCTCCGATCACTATTCTTGATATTTACCCATAATGTGAACTTAACTCCTAGGAGCTGTATTTTTGTTCAACATTATGAGAGAAGGTCACAACCCAGACCCGTTTCGATCTTTTTTGAGGTCTCATCAGTAAGTAGGTAGAATGGGAGTTCATGTCTTTCATCATCGGCCTTTGGAGTATAAAGATTGCTGAGGGTCAGCAGGTAGTAATAGGGGAAGTTAAAGAAAGGTAGAGTAGGATAGTAGGAGGTATAAAGAGGCCTCAGTCAAACCATTTAGCTGTATAACCCAGAGGTTGTGGCTAAAAAGTCTGTAAAACATAATCTCCTTACACCTGTTCTAAAAAAAAACTTAAAGTTTACACTTCACTTTACCCGAAAAGCATAACTTTAGATTACATTAATCAAGCTGTCTGGAGACATCAACTCGTAACCCCTAAAAAAAGAAAAATGTTTGTTAAAATTTGGAACTTAGATTATTCTTAAACTATGCCTTACAACTGAAAAAAAAATGCGATAGCGGGATTCGTATTGAGGTGGACTTTATCAACCAGAGAACCGAGAGTTGGGGGAAGAACTCGGCCCGAGTGATGCAGCCCACAAGGAGCTGCACCGCCCCGACGTAAGCCTTCGCAGCCCGGGTTCTGAGGTCTACCCCCTCCTTTGTGGACTAATAATCATAAACCTGTTGAGGCAAGCGAATCTTTTTTTTTACCCCCTCCTGCGTAAACTAACTCAACTTTCCTAGCTGTCGTAACCTTTGGAAGTATTTACGTCCAAACCACTCAGTGTCTTCTTTGATCTCTGATTCTGTTAACTTTCTCAAAGTTCTGCAGAAGTACTTACTCTCGACCTCTGTCATGCCCAGATGACCCGTTACCTGGTTGGGCACGTCCGTGGCTATGTCCTCGATATAGATATCCTTCTATTTCATACTTATAATTCCTTTCCGAAGGAGGAACGTAGGCCTATCTTCTCTGCACATTGTCAAGAATGCACTGTCTGCAGATTCGATGGGTCCTCTCCATTTCTTTATTATTGCAATCCCATTTTTAAACATATTTTCACCCATAACTAGGTTTGATTTCTTATACAGAAAATTCTTCAGCCTCTTCCTGTATTGTTGTTTTGGTCTCCATTTCATCAGCTTCGGATTCTTCCGATGAGGTTGTGTTACCTGGTTTTGAATTTTTAATGTTCCCTTCTTCAGGGCTTCGTGATCGCTTTTGTGTACCTTCTTCTTTAGTAGTTTCCATTTCTTCCTCCGTTTCGCATTCTTCCTCTGCTTCGTTTTCCTTCTCTGTATCTAAAGTGGTAGTTTGTTGTTGGTTGCGTTCCTTTATTTCTTCCACTGCGGTTTCTGTGGTGGTGGCTTGATCCTTGGCTGTTTCTTCTTCCTCTGTTCTTTCTTTGCTGGTCGTTTCTTCATTCTTAGTTACGGGTGCTTCCTTCTTATTGCGTTTTTGATTCCCTGTTGCTATTGTGTTATGCGCGGCCTGTAGGGTTGGGAAGTCTTCCCGTTCTGTGTCATTAATATTTACTGCTGGTGTTACTGTGGCTGGCGTGATAGCACCTCCCATTCTTTCTGCCTGGTTTCTGGATGGGCAGGTGTCTACTTTGTGATCTATGGTGCCACATTTAAGACAAGGTGCCTCACACTGAGGTAGGGCATGTCCTGCCGCTATGCAGTTCCTGCATTTGTTCTTGGGGCAGTCTTTACCTAGATGTTCCAGAGAACCGCACTTATAACACTTTTTCTTAACTCCACGGTAGTTAACTACTACCCTGGCAAAGCCTAGAAAGACAAAATTGGGGACTTCCGCCTTCATTTCCATACGGAAAGTTACCTCGCCAGTCTTCCAGTCGGTGAAGTCTGTATCGTTAGCGATTTTTACGTCCCGTACGACTCCCCATTTCGAAAACACTTTGTTGATTATTTCGGTTCCCCCCTCCACATATTCTACAGGAAACCTCTCTATTCTTATTGTCTTGAAAACACTCCCTACTAGAAGGACATTCTAGTCCTTTACTTAATTTGTTCCTGGTTTCCACATTCTTTACTACTACCTGGAACCTGCCTGCTCCATAAGGGGTAAAGCCAACTATATTTTCTGCCCCTACTGCTTCGCTAAGAGCTTTTGCCCACATCCTCTTCGGGTGTCGGCGTCCGCTTCGATGCCAAGGGTCCTGACTCACGGTGAAAAAGAAATCATGATTTAGAGAAAAAAAAAACGGAGTCCCAGAAAGGAAGGACCTTCAGAACCAGGGCCAAGCGTTCCCTGTTTGCCGAAATCTCCTGCTAGACTAGCTGGAAGCGGAAGACTGCTAAACAGGCACAAGGTAAAATTAGACAACTGTAGAAAAAAAAAAATAGATTGCAAAACGATCTTACCACTAGGATCAGGGACTGGATTCTGGAACATGGAGCTCTCTCTCTCTCTCACAGGGTCGCTGGAAATAGGGGTGAAAGAGTGAAGGAAACTCATCATTGGCCTATAGAAAGAAGGGGTCAGAGTGCCCCTCAAGTGAAGGAAAAGTAGGGAGAGGCAGTGACAGTTGGGGGTGAGGAAGGGAGTAAGGGTAGAGGAATAGGAGAGGTTAGGAATGTGAGCGGAAGGACAGGTGGAGAGGTGGGGAGGGGGAAGAAGAAGAAAATAGGCCTCAGCTAATAATTCTTCCCTGACCGGGTTCGCATCCAAATTACCCTCCGTGGAAGACCTGGGACGAGAACCTCAAATAGATGAACCAGAGCTATGATGTACTCCATTATAGATGTTTATAGCAAAATAAGTGCAAACTTGAACACTCTCCCCCCCCCCTAAGGTGCACAGGAGAGGAGGACACCAGATGTTCTTGAATTTCTGCTCACCTAGAGTCTCTTTTTCGACCATCAGGAAACTTCGAGTTGACCCGTAGAAGCGATATAACACGATCCGGGAGATGTCCATCAAGCTGGGAGGATTGATGTTGTTGGCATGTTTTTTCCTCACCTTCCAGATGTGGTACTTGATTTCATTGATCACAAAGATCAATAACCTCTGCCTGTTGTTTGTTGGTGGTGTGAACTGCAAGAAGATGATTTGGTCCTGCGTTAGGAGTGGAATGCGGAGCATGCCGCTCAGCCTCCTCCAGATGTTATGGGAGACTGGGCATTGATAGAAAGCATGCTCCGCCCGCATTGTCCACACCATGACAGAAGTCACAAAAGGGGTTCCTGGTGTTGCGGAACCGCCAGATGTTATAATTAACTGGAAGGTTGCGGTATGCTATCCTCCAGGCCAGATCTTTCCTCGTCCGGTAGCCGCGATGTCTTGCTAGGTGACCGAAGAGAATGTTGTTGTCGACGGTCCCCAGGTACGGAGCTTCAGCGTAGAGATGGCCAAAGATAGTGTTGTACCATTTCTTGCTGCTCCGGATGTTGGTAATGACCCGAAGAACTAAGTTGTTGTAAGATCTGGCAGAGCTGGCTGTAATACTCTGGAACAATTTCCGCCTTGGCTCCTTGGTGGGATGTAATACCAAAGAGGGGGAAGCTTGAAACCCAAGTAATACCGAACAAGATAACTGCTAAGATGGTTAGATTGCAGTATCCTGTTCAGATTAAAAGCGGTATTACTCAGGAAGCGTGTTTTGAGAACTGGGAGACCAAAGCCCCCTCGCCTCCTTGGAAGTTGAAGGATCTTGGTTTCAACTTCCGTACATACGTTGCCCAAGAAGAACTTTAAAGGTTTCCTGCACAGCCGAATCTCTTGTTGTTCGAGATGTCGGTGATGTTCACGACATGCTGGTACGCTGGGCACACAATGGTTTTTATCACTGTGGCCCGGGAGAAAAGTGACAGCGGTCCGACTTTCCAATCCTTGAGACTGTCGACGATCTTGGTGGTGAGATTGTCTTCGTTGACTTCAGGCTGGGCCGTAAAGGTTACCCCTAAGATGGTTATGGGATCTTCCTTAGGAATTAGGCCCAGGGGATGTTATCCTGGTCCCAGACTCCATATGTCTTTAACTGTGTTTTATCGGGATTGGGTGTTAATCCCGATATTTGGAACCTGTCAAGGATGTTAAAAAGGTTCCTAATGGAGTCATTGTCCCTAAGTGTGCCCACCACGTCATCCGCATAGGCTGTTATCTTGGATTCCTCCGTGGTGAGCAGGAGTGGTATCCCTCTGACGGCACGAGAGCTGTTGACTACCTGAAGATGAGGCTCAAGGACCAGAGCAAAAAGAAGAGGGCTGAGCGATCATCCTGCTTAACCCCTTTCTTGATGGTAATGAGGTCAGTTGAGTATCCGTTGATTTGGAGGCGGGTGGAGCTGTTGTTATAGCCTCCCTGAAGAATGGAAAGGAGACCACTGCTGATGCCAACTTCTTTAAGGATGTAAAACAAATACGAATGTCGGACGCTCGGTTGAGGTCTAGTGAAAGCAATGCCATCAGGTGTTTTTTAATGGATGCCAGACGGAGCAGATCTCTAATGAAGCACAGATTGAATTCTATCGATCAGCCTGGGATGCCATACACTTGGGTGCTGTTGATAACGTATTTCATCTTCACTTTGAGTCTGTTGTTGATGACTATGGCCAGAATCTTGTAGTCTATGTTGGTGAGACTAATTGGCCGCCAGTTCTTGATTAGGGATACGTCCCTATTGGCCTTTGGGATGAATACCGTATGGCACTCCACAAACTCGCCTGGCACGTTCCCGGTGTTGAGGAAGGTGTTAAAAAGTGCCAGTAGAGCTGGGAGGATGAAGTCCCATGCCTCACGATAGAACTCTGCCCCCAGTCCGTCTGGACCAGGCGCTTTCTTGGCTCGGCATTGCTTAAAGGCTGTTGTTATTTCGGCCGCCGTGAAGGGGGAATCCAACCCTGCTTGGATGTGTGCGGGGAGTGTTGGTATAGTCCAGGAGCAGAAGTCTGTAGAGGCACTGTTGTCTGAGTATAGTTCATTGTAGTGCCTCTGGAAGGCCTGCAGGATGTCAGGAGTGTTGAAGATGTTGCTGCCTTCTGTGATGGACAGGATGGTTCTCTCCTCTCTGAATTTTGTGAAGCGCCTGTTATAAAAGGCGGCCGACAGCCTGTCTTCCGAGCGCAGATGTGTTTTTATTTTAAAGTTCCTTTCCTCCGCTTGCCTTTGCTTTTCGGCGTCTATTTCGCCGTTAATTTCCCGGATGATGTTGTCACATGGCGTTCCTTGGCGTTGACTGGCTAAGAACCAGCTCCTTTCTTTATAGAGATCTTGGAGCCTAGATCTGTGAAGGTAGACACGTTCTTGGCCCCATTGAATCATTCTGTTCTTGATGGTGGATTTGAACTGCGCCCAGGTGTCCCAATCCCATCCCGCCTGCGTCCAGGTAGAGCAGAGATGTTGAAGCTGTGCTGAGAAGAGGGACGGGAAGTCTGATGGTAACTCCCAGGGGTGCCCGGACCAATTTCCACTTTTTCTGCATGATGGTACCTAAGCGCTATGAGTTTATGGCCCGAGATGTTGTTACTGATGTTAACGTGCCTAACCATCTCGACTCTTGAAAGAAGCGATGGCGATAGGTAAATTCGGTCTAGCCGAGTGCCAACACCCTGGCCGAACCATGTGTTGTCACGGGTGTGAGGATTCAGATTTAGCCAGACATCGGTGAGCTGAGCATTCCGAAGGTGAACTTCCAAATGTCTATAGCCGGATGTCCCTGATGTTGGGTTTCCCCCTACTTTATCTAGGACCGGGTCTGCCATACAGTTGAAGTCACCCATCATACGATGTGATGGGCGCCATAGAGGTAGTTGTTGAGGATCTGAAAGAACGCTGGTCTTAAAGGTGCGTGAGCCGGGGCGTAGATGTTGAGAAACCTGGTGGTACAGCCCCGGTACTTCCAGTCTATGGCGAGAATTCTTCCTTCTGCATCCCTTTGGATGTTGTGAAAGGCTCCTAGGAGGGGAGCTAGCATAAGTACCCCAACTCCGGCACTGGATGGTGTTGGGCCGAAGTTCCAATAGGATGTTAAGGGGTACTTTTGACTAAGTTCCTGCGTGTCTCTGAAATGGTAGTAATGGGTTTCTTGCAGGAACAATAGTCTGATGTTATATGCTAGCATCAATTTCCAAACCGCCTCCTGTTTGAGTGGCGATCGGAGGCCTCTGATATTGAGCGAGGCGATGCAAAAGGTTGGTGGCGTCATTGGATGTTTTATGCCCGGTCTAGATCTTCTATTTTCAGGTGTTTAACGAGTCTAGTCAGTGATTCGATGCGTAGGGGGGAAGTGGAATATCCGGCCCCTGCAGGCTTGCTACAAGTGTCGAACACGAGTTCGCAGGGACTTCGAACTCGTGTTTGTTGTTCTTTATCTTGAAGCTTGTTAATTTGTCTTAGGAGATCTTATACGTGAAGGTGTTAAATTGCGACCCAGTATATCTTTTTATTCTCTCCGTGATGTTATCTTCTCTTGAAGGGGGGGGGGGGATGGGAATCAAGCTCTATCTCTGATTCTTAAGTGTCTGTAGCCTTCCTTGTTTTGGATTTACGTTTTTTGTTTTTTAGGAGCCGATTCCTCTTTGCGTTTTTGCCCTTTGATGTTTCTGGTGGTGGGGGTGGCATTTCAGTTATTTGCCCCTCTTCGTTCTCGTCCTGGGGGGGGGGATTTTACGAATTTACTCATATTGTCTCTGCGTTATAAAAAAAAGGAAAAAGAATCAACTCTAAGTCACCCGACTTACAGTGTTAGTAGGTTAATAATCCCGCTCTAGTCGTGAAAAAAAAAAGTGTCTCCACAAGAGCCAGCAAGTTAGTAAATTATTAACATTGGAACACAAAATAAATAACAACTAACAGAAAATCAAACCTGCTCTTAAGGTCGCTGGAAATAAGAACTTAGAGCAATCAGTGAATAGACCTAGTTAATACCAATTCATAGTCCTTATAAGGACTGGCTTAAAGGGGCGAAGCAAGAATGCTTTTCATCTTCCCCGTTATCTGTAGAGGACAGTGTATGGATAAGGTGTTATTGAGCAATTAAAGCTCTGATCATGGCAGGAGGGTAACAGCAATAGCTGAGCCTCAGTTAGAACTTCATTGGCTACAGAATTGCCATCCATTACCCTCCAAGGATATTGGATTGAATGAATCAATCACCGACTATGTAAGTAAAGGTGAAATCTCAAAAATACGGACGATCTCTAGGCCACTCCATAGTGGGCGAAAGACCGTCCTAATCTCAGCGTTGGTTCCACTCAGTGACGGGCTCCCCGACCACCGAGCAGAACCGCTCAAATTCCGAGGAAAATAATTCACCGACAAAGCCCCTCAGCGGGCCGTGCCGGAGAACACTCACCCCGGAGACTCAAAGTGCTCCCTTAAGGCAGAAACCTTAAGAGAGCGAACTCAAAAACTCATCGCCCAAGGGGGTAACAGCAACAGCTGAACCTCAGTTAAACATCATTGGTACAGCACTGCATTGTTGCCATCCGTTACCCCCAAGGGCATTAATGAATCAATCACCGACTATGTAAGTAAAGGTGAAATCTCAAAAATACGGACGATCTCTAGGCCACTCCATAGTGGACGAAAGACCGTCCTAATCTCAGCGTTGGTTCCACTGAGTGACGGGCTCCCCGACCACTGAGCAGAACCGATCATATTCCGAGGAAAATAATTCACCAACAAAGCCCCTCAGCGGGCCGTGCCGGAGAACACCTTCCCCGGAGACTCAAAGTGCTCCCTTAATGCAAAAACCTAAGAGAGCGAACTCATTAACCCAGGATAACAGCAAAAGCCGAACCTCAGTTAAACTTCATTGGTACAGCATTGCATTGTTGCCATCCGTTACCCCCAAGGGCATTAACGAACCAATCGACCGCATCTCACGGTCGCTTGATTTTGATTCCCTTCTCCTAGTTAATACCAAGTTCTTAAAAGAACTGGGCTACAGCATTGCCGTTTGTTACCCTGGAAATCATCCCATTTCCTAGTTAATACCAAGTTCTTAAGTTCTTAAAAGAACTGGGCGATGGACTGAGTCCTTGACTCTTTATCCCGTCATCTGAATGAAGTAAATCTGTATGGATAGAGTGTTATTGAGCTAAAAAGCTCTAGTCATGGCTGGGTAACGGCAATAGCCGAGCCTCAGTTAGAACTTCATTGGCTATAGCATTGCCATTTGTCACCCTGGAAGTCCTAAAAAGGACTTTTCCGGGAATCAGGTGTTCATCCGGACCATTCGGTATTACCTTCAGTTAATACCAAGATTGTAGCGAACAGAACTTATATCCCTTCTATGAGAATTGCAAAGAGGTGTGCTATTAAATTACTAATTACAATGAAGAGCCAAAGGCTTGAATTCGGCGACATGAACATATTTAAGTAAGGGATATTATATCCCATATTGTTTCTTAGCCGAATAAGAAACTCAAAGAGTTTCATGCCGAATATAGAAACAATATAAAGTTCGGCGATTCCAAGCGTAACCAAATACCTGGATACTGCAGCAACTGACCCTTGAAGGTAGTGCAAGCTGAGGCAACTCATATAAAGGGTGGAGCAAGGCTCCGATCACTATTCTTGATTACCAATAGAATGGATGTAAGTTCTGTTCGCTACAAACTTGGTATTAACTAGGTCTACCTACTCACTGATGAGACCTCAAAAAAGGTTGAAACCGGTCTGGGTTGTGACCTTCTCTCATAATGTTGAACAATAATACAGCTCCTAGGAGTTAAGTTCACATTATGGGTAAATATCGAGAATAGTGATCGGAACTTGCTCCACCTTAGACATGAGTTGCCTCAGCTTGCACTACCTTCAAGGGTCAGTTGCAGGTATTTGCTTACGCTTGGAATCGTCGAACTTTATATATAGTTTCTATATTCGGCATGAAACTTTTTGAGTTTCTTATTCGGCTAAGAAACAATATGGGATAATATCCCTTAACTTAAAAAAAAAAAAATTAAAGTTAAGTTTATAAACAACACCTCCTCCTTTTAAACCCATTTCACCTAATACATTATTGAAAGATGGACTGGGACAAAAGGTTGTATTAAAGTGGCACATTTCATAACCATCAAAATAATAAGTGATGTCTAAAGTATTTGATTACACACTAATTCGAAATTAGCCTAACTTTAATTAATTAAATTGTATTCCTTTATTGCATTTTTTTCCTTGCGTAATCATATAATAGAAACACATAAAAACCGTTCTCTTTGCAATTGCAACTTGAAACATAATGTATGTGATAATCTTCGTCGGAAAATAATTGCCACAATGATGTTTGTTGTAATCTGCTGAGTGCTCTAAATAAGATGCAAACAAAAAAAAAAAAAGGAAAGAAAGAAAGCAAATCAAACTGAGACTTATGCAGTAATGTTGCGCCGATTTAACTGACACGTAGCTAAAATCTTGTTATCTATTTCCCATCATTCTTCCATTCACGAACGGAAGACTTCATAGAACAATAAAAGCTCCAAAGGTCATGAGAGCGAATACCAGAAGAACTTTAAGTGCATTTTTCAAATTTAGAGTCAATAATTACCTTCACTTTTTTATTTTCTATTAGAAGAAACTGAAATTCCCTACCTTAGTGCTATTTTCCTTAACACAGTTGACATTCTAAATTACCCGTGATGATTATATTCATGAAAACTATTTAGGGAGCATATATTGTCTCTACGACATCAAAGACATTTGCATTTTTCCATTTAGATTTCTTTGTATTTTCAATTTTCGACTCGATCTCTTGCAAATAATTAAGTATCAAAGGAATTCAGGTCATCTACGAGTGATTATCTTATTAAAGATCACAAAAAAGACTCAATATTACAAAAGAGAAACTTTAAAATCCTTGCGTTTGAAGAAGTATTACTTCTATAAAATACCTACAGTTCTCGCAATCACGATTTCCTATGTAAATTATCATCCACCCTCCTCTGAACACTGGCACATAAATTACTAAGAGTTCTCAATAAAAGAAATAAAATAATAAATATTTACTTTTCTTTTTGTATTACAAATTCTGAAGCAAAAACATCGAAAGCAGTGGATGTTTAAACATAATTCTATAGTCATCACGATCGTCATAAAAATGATAAAAAAATATTGAACCAATTGCCTATTTCTTTGATTACAACGTAAACCTCGATGCTATGGAGAGCTCTAACTTTCTAATCCATTCTCTCTCTTTCACTGAGATTTAAATTATAATTATAATTAAGAGACATGTATGTCAACTATATAAAGAGAACCATGCTATCTTAATGTTAGAATTATTTATTTAGTTAGTTATTGCTAAAAAGGTTTATTTAACAGATATGCAGGACAAAAATATAGATAAAAAGGTCTGAGAATAATCTTGGTATTTTCCACAAAAGTCGTGTGCAGATGAAACTCCACCTTGCAGTTTAATTATAGTAACTAACAAGAGAAAAATTTATAGACTTTCATCCTTCAGACGATTCTTGTGTTATTCGAAACTTGGACATTCAACCTACGTAATGAATAAAATAAAAATAAAAAATAAAAAAATAAAAAATTCTAGCCACTGCCAAAGATACGACTTTAACTCTGGAGACAGTTGAAGGGTAGGGGAGTAAAGAGAAGAATTCCTCCTTTCTCAAACTAGAATAGAACCTGTGAAGATTTATTATTATTATTATTATTATTGATTTTTTAATTGGTAAATTTTTTCTATGGACTATTGTCTAGCATTTTTCCGGTTCCGGTCCAGAGTTAGAAATTTTTGTGTAAAGTAAGTAGGTATTTTTTCTCCATACAAATCAGTTTCTAACGCAGTAACTAAGAACATGAGATGGCGATAATTGTCTGCGTACTCTCGTCACCTATCTAGAAATCGTCAGTAAAAAAATGAACTGAACTGCCGTAGCGACTAATAGTGGAATGAGGCTGCCTACCGATTTTTAAAACTTAAAGTTAAAAGATTTATGTCAACTCCATTTGCTGAATGAAGGTTTTATTTAATTTAAATACATTCGTTGGGTAACATGTACACCCTCTGTCCAAAAAGAAACCGAACGTTTAGAAAACAGAAGAAACTAGTGGCGCCAATTGTTGTATCTTTTTGTTGTCCAAGACGGCAACCTTCATTATTGTTGTGTCAAATGTTTATGATATTTGTTTCATTAGAAGCCGAATAATAGTGCCAAGAGTGACAGTGTGTTTTGACAAACGGTCGGTCGTCACGATGTTCATGCCATACGCGAAGAATTCTCGCTACCAATCGCTTCAAAACTTCGAGATAAAACTCACCATTGATTCTTTAGCCAGGTGGAACGAATTGTTTGTGGCTAATGCCCTTGGAATCGTAGAAACAAATTAGCATTGTCTTTACTTTTGACCTCTTCAAGCGACTTTTTTTCGAATGCCCCTCTTCTGATGGTCTCCACTCAGCTCTCTGGCGCTTTGTTTCGGGCTCATACTCAAAACACCTTCCGTCACCAGTAACTATCGTTTCAAGGAATTTGAAGTCCTTACGAGCAGTTTTAATGAGGTTCTTGCAGTGTTCAATTCGATACATTTTTTGGTCGTCGGTCAACTTGTGGGGAACAAATCGCGAATTCAATCTACGAAGGCCCAAACTCTCGGTCAAAATGTTGTGCACAGTTGATTTTGGAATCCCCAATTCATCTTCAATCAATCTTACGGACGAATTTGAGTTTTCTTTCATGAAATCACGCACTTTGTAGGTGTTAACTTCGCTCAGTCCATTTTTTGGATGGCCGGGCTTTTCGTCTTCCTCAAGCTTCTCACGACCACTTTGAAATCACTTAAACCACTCGTAGACTTGAGTACGGGATAAGAATTCATCACCGCATGTTTTTTGAAGCATTTGATGCGTTTTGGTAAAACTTTTACCAAGTTTAACGCAAACGCCAATCGCAGTTCTCTGTTTGAAACTCATTTTCCGACCGTTCGTCAAAACACACTGTTTTGACGAACGGTCGGAAATGGTCACTCTTGGAACTATAACTCGGCTAATGTAATAAATGTCATAAAAAGTTGACACAACACTAAGGAAGGTTGCCACTTTCGACAAGAAAAAGATACAACAGATGGCGCCACTAGTTTCTTCTATTTTCGAAATGTTCGGTTTCTATTTGGACAGAGAGTGTATATATATGACTATATACGAATTCATAATAATGTGAACTGAGTTCTATAACAGATAAAGAATGTTATATTGTGTTCAATGAATATTAATATAAGAAGTTTTTCTTCGCTTGCTAAAAAAAAATTCTCTTGGTAAAAAAAATGCGTTCCTTTGGTGAATTTTTTTCCCTTTGCTAGAGATAAATTAAACTTCTCAAGCAATTAAGTTCTTTTTTTTATCCTTTCACCAAGCTTACGCAAACAAATTTTGTCCTTGAAGTAATCGCAACTAAATACACCTCCGAAAGAACTGTTGCTGTGCATTATGGGACATTAAGGAAACCACGCATCAATATAAATTAGCCTAGTCGTCATGTTTACTTCATGGGAAAACTTTTGTTTGCTTACATTCGTGTAAGGAATTAATACAATATATAATTTCTTGTCAACCTTAATTTATAAATAATATTGATATTTAAAAAATCGATTGTAACATAGTTACACTGAGTTATGTAACTCGATGATTTCATACGGCATTAATCTGCACCACTTTCTACAACCCCTCGTGTGTTTGAGAGCGATGTAAAATTACATCATTATTTTCAGATCAAGCAGTTTATATAATATTGATTGTCGATTTGTGGCTAGTTAAAGTCATTTAATAGAGTAAATGATACAATGATATAATTAATAGTAAAATCTAAGTTAATTAATGTAATGCAAATGTATTTATTCATGAGAGATATCCTAATTAGAAACATTGGCACATGCTGTACTAATCGTTTATTAATTTAATTAAATAATAATTAACAATAATGTATTATTATTATTATTAAGAATTCGTTAATTAGTAATTTAATAGTATTTAACTCAATTTCAGACAATGATGTGGGGTTAGTTTACCTCGGATTGCTCCTGTTTTTCCTTTACAAATAAAAACCTTGTGCAAATTTGACAGTAGTTAAGTGTGCCGAATAAATTTGGGTAATTCGTTTTCACAAAGTTGCCTTCCTTAATGGTCTAATATCTCTTGATGACAGAGGACGAAAATAAAAATAACGATTATTATTATTATTATTATTATTATTATTATTATTATTATTATTGATTTCACAAACATTACTTAGGTGTAACGAAATTAAATCCTTTATAGATATCCCAAAAATTGAAAAAAAAATTATGAAGGGCGAAATAAAAAATTAAAATAAAATAAAATAAATAAATAAAAAACCGGAAACGAAAGAAATAATGCTTGAAGAATAAAATGAACAGATCAAGAGATTTTATTCCAGAACGTAATGGATATAAAGGAATAATAATTTCCTTGTTCTTTATTCTAATTTATGACATTTCTCCTCTATTATTCAAGGCATACGTAAGTGGTCGCAGTAGTGGTAGTAGTGTATAAAAGGCAGTTTATTTTGCTTTCGGTGAAGGAGGAATGTAAGTAGATTTATTTGATTTCGTATAGATGATTAAATCGCGAGGTGCAAAAAAGAACGTATCTAATAAGTGCTTCTTAGCTACAATAAATATCGATTCCATAAATTTAATAAATTTAGAATTCTGTCAGCACATTCAAAATATCAGCAGATATTTTCGCAGCACAAATATTTACATGTGTAGATGATAAATGAGTTCACAGATATTATTCCGGGAGTGATTAACAGAATAAATTGGTTCTCCTTTGGCACTCATAAATTCAGAATGAGTTTCCTACTTTTCCCTTGAAAATTTATGCTGTAAATTGTATTACAACATGAATTAGAGATTTCCAAATTTGATAATATTTTTTTCCGCTTTTCTTTACAGCTAAGATAATCATAAGAGTCAGTCTGTAAGAAAACAAAAATACCACAAGAAAAACTTTTCTTTTTTTTCCCATGACATTATATTGAATTTTAATATTTCTAAAATTGGCTTTTCTGTATTTCTGTGGATTTCTGGATCTCTCTCTCTCTCTAAATTGTCAGTCATTTCTAGTGCCTGAATATCCTTATGAGTTTCATTTCCATATCAGTTCAAAATGTGATATAATTAACTGTAACATTTTACGTGTTAAACTTTGAAAATTACTCTGGATTTATTTTTAATTTAAATTGTTTTATATTTTTTCCCTGAGCACTTGGAAGATGTAGCGTGTAAATCATACCAATAAATGCTTTTGCGTAATAATATACAGATATAAAAATGGGAAAAATATGAGAGAATGATGGCCAGAAAGAGTGTGTGTGTGTGTGTGTGTGTCTTGTACGTGTGACAGCAAATATCGTTATGCATACATGTTTTTGGCACAGTGTTCATTAATCAATAGTTTCTGTTCAATTTTTTTTCTAGTTATAAGTTAGTTGCCGTCAGATTGAGAGGAATAATTTTCCTCCTAGCACTACGGCAATCCCTTCGCTAACATAAAATCTACGTCAAATACATTTTTAGTGGTAGTACGTGTATTATAACGGTAAAAATTCAGTTGGTGACAATAATAAAATAAAATAATAATAACAAAGCTAAATCTTAGAAAATTCATCACATTATCTTTTTTTTTTTTTTTAGTTTGATGCGAATGTTCTTAACGGCACAGAGTAAAAATAACTATGAACTAAACCTGTGAACAACAAACATTCAAATAATGCTTGAGGGAGTAGATTTTCTTGGTAAATCTGCTCCTTTTCTTTCATGTTGATGTGATTAATTGATATAGAAAATTAATTAGCCAGTCGAAATCTCTCTTAGGAGCTTAATTAGTGTAACAACACACCGCTACAAGGCCACGCTGACCATTTTTGGCTAATAACGAAAGCAGGTGGCTTTAATGTTCTTCTCATTGTTTCTACAAAGGCGGTCGTCGGTGGTGCTCTCATTTGTGATGTAACGCAGCAGCTGCTCAGCAATCATTACATCCGATGTTCTCACGCAAATGTGATCATCTGCATTTATGCTTACATGACCCACAGTTCATCATTTCTGCAGCTTGCCATGCGATTGGTAGAGATTCCTTTGCACTAAAAGGAATTTGTTTCTCAGTCTACATAAAGAATTATTTTAACGAACTACCGCTAGAGGGAACCTCGCAAGCGTATTCAGTGTGGTTTAGTTTCATGTGAATTACAACCAAGGTAACTGCTGCTTAAAGGTCAGCACATTAATCTGTCAGTTGCATGGTTTCTCACTAGTTTGTCTGCTTTGGAAAAAGTCCGGCTTCTGAAAGAGAAAAATAGAAAACATCCCCTCTGTATATACGCAACCTACTAAATTACGTTCGCATAAAAAGCCCTTAAAAGGTTCATTGTGTCTTGGAGAGGATTCGAACCTGACACGTCTTTACAACACTGAAGAGTAAAGGTCATTAATGAATGTGCTACGGAACCAGAGGATGTATTTAGAATTTTAATTCTAAATACACCCTCTGGTCATGTGTTTAGAATTGAAACTAGATAACAATATCAATATATTTAACTAAAAAACAAAGGAATTATTAATAAAATTAGGGAAAAATCTACAGATTATAAAGATAAACCGCATCCCTTCCTTTAATTAAATGTATGCATTGCAAACATTTTTGTCGATTCTGTTACTTTGTTATATACGTTAGCATGACAGCATTCGTTCCTCTTGTTTACTATTTCGCAGTTACTAAAATTGGTCATTAACTCGACTAGTTATAATAATAATAATCCTTGTACTAATTCAGATATCTACTTATTTATTTGCTTGGTTGCGGGATGAAACTCCAGAATTTCCTTCCCCTGGAGGGAAGATTTTTCTTCAATGACCTAGGAAAGCCCTATAGGTAGAATTTACTTGAAAAGCTCTAATAAGAGAATTTTTTTGGAGTTTTAGTTAACGAAAAGCCAATAAAATATAATTGGCTATTCTGTTGTTAATGCCAAGATAGAAGTAGTATTTTGCATTCGAATATTAATTACATTTGGTGGGAAAAACATTTGAATTTCCAAATCATCGCAACTAAATTCGAACGTACATTTAAATTCTTATTATCAAAGAAATGTGTATTCTCTATCTTAAGAAAATGTGATGGCTACTCTCATATATGTCTAAAACGTGTTGCCTGTTTGTTATGCAGCTACTTTTGATAAAATGCTTCTGCTTGTGACTACGTATTTATGAATACCAAGTGGGAGGTTAACGATTTTCCAATTTCCTGGCTGCACGTCATTTGGCCTTAAATTCCTGTTTTGCAATTCATGACAAAAATTGTTAGATTGCTTTCTGTAGCCGTTGAAACAGCTTTTAAAATTTAGGCAATCGTTTTTCTATTTTTATCCTCTTCAGTATTTTGTAACGTGGCAGTTCAGAAACTATTTTCCCATCGGTTCAACTCATCATTCGGTTTTGTTGATGAATATTCGTTATAAAGAATCGCTCTATGGGTGTTCAACTGCCAATAGAAAATTTCTGATTCATCCTTCCTAGAATGAAGCTAAACCACAAATTACTCTCATCATTTTGATGGTATCATTTTTAACAGTTTTGAATTCCTATCTGCATGTGTTTTGGTGAGAAAGTGCAACAAGAATACTCCAATTCATACGCTTCGGTTGGAAAAATTTAAATATTCGAATCCATCTCGAAGAAAATTAATAATGGATTTTCAGACAGAAAGACAGTCACGAGCAGAGGTGGCATTCGTTATTCTCCTGAAAATTCCCTTATTTTTACCTTATAAGTCTTTGTATATCTGTGCTCTGAAACTAGTTTATTTACAGAAAAGCAAAGATCGAACACATTATTAAGATGAATTGAATTATTTGAAATTGCAGACAATGTAACTAAGGCTATAAAGTCGGTGTTTTATTCTGCCTTTTATTTGCATGTGCGTTTCTGGATGACTTGTGTGTTTTAAAAACTGAGTTTCCAGCAGGGAACATTGCGCCATTTCTGTAGCAGATCGACTACGTCACATTCAGTTGAAAATTCCTTGTAAGGGTCATCAGGTTCGATACAGCAGAATTCAAATTCATTTTTTTTCTAGACAAAAAGCATCAGCTTTTACCAGGGATGTATTATTGAGCTCCAGTATATCCCATATGTACTATATGGGATATACTGGAGAAGTATATCCCATATAGCATGAGAAGTACGCCCACAGATACAAGACCTTTCGACACTTCTGCACATGTCAAAAGAAGGAGAATCCATTCTGAAAATAGGGTAATCAATTGTATTGTGGGATGAGGTTTTATTATTACACGTAGGAAAATTAACTTCTCTTTTATGATCATTGTAGTTTTTAAAGTGGTAACTATTTTGCTTGTATAACAGTTGGAAAATTTTACGTATAAAGCATGTGATTTTACGTGTTGGTGACCAATTGGTACATCGCCATATCCCTTTCTCCACCTTCAACATGAATGGACTCTTTTTGGCAGTCTGCCAACCAAGACTCTCACTTATGTGGTCAGACTATACTAACCAACGGACTGCCCCACGCTTCTGGTTTGTTTCTTCTTTTTCGGTTCTTTCTGTATATCAAGGCCCGTGATTAGCCATGTGTCACTGTTTCGAAAATTTAATTTAGTAGGAAAAAGTTAGGCAACTTTCCTTTGCATGTTCCAGCGCAAGAACTGTTAACTCGTCTTCAGTTAGAAAGTCATTATAAAGATTCACGCCTCTTCCAGGATTCAAACCCAAGTCTTTTAAAGCAACAGTTGATCGCTAAGCAACTAAAGCAATGCTTAGGAGCTGCAAATTTGGAGGGCACTAAAACCGGTGAGCTTCACTTCCACTGAGCTACACACTACCAACTGTGTAGCTCAGTGGAAGTGACGCTTGCGTCCTGTACGCTTGGTCGCTCGAAGTTCGACTTAGATTCAAGTCTAGTCGCCGACTGGAGGAACTTTTTCTAAGCTTATTTCCGACCGGTTCCCGAATTAGTCGATCTCTGGCACGGGCAAGCGATTTTTTTCTCACGGAAACTCCGGTTTTTAGTCCCGTGAATTCAAGAAAATCGACCGTAGTACCCACATTATTTCAGACAGTAACATATCCTGTTAGGGTTAGGTACCAAGAGAAGGCAGAACTTGTTTGCTGGTCTTTTCATCAGTGGCTGCCTATAATTAGTGATAGACATGGGCCAGCTATCTCTGATTGGCTACTGGTGGAGACTGAAATGTAAATAATAATAATAATTACAAAGAACTCAAATAAATACTAATTACAATTATAATAATACATTTAGTTTAATCCTTTATCCAAGTGTGAGCAAACAAAGTTTGCACCTGAAAATATCTTAGGACTGAGGTAAAGTAGTACAACACCGGGCAACTCGGAGCAAAGGTGGACCAAGCTAATATCACTCCTATCTCACTATCTCCCATAATGCAAAACACATCTCCTTGCGGATATGTATAATGTCATGCATTAAGAGAAGGGCTACTATCCAGACCGGTTTCGACCTTTATTAAGGTCTCGTCAGTGGGAATCAGGCCCAGAAGTGGGCCCTTATTCCCACTGACGAGATTTAGGACTTACCTAGTTTCCAAGGTAGAACCAATGGAGAGGTCATATTTACCTATAGGAGTTGCCAAAAGTAGCAATGGAGAGATCATCTTTACCTACAGGAGTTGCCAAAAGTAACCTTTTGGCAACTCCTATATGTAAAAATGTCCTCTCCATTGCTTCTGCCTTGGTATCTCCACTTCTGCGCATGGCTCCCACTGATGAGACCTCAATAAAGGTCGAAATCGGTCTGGGTAGTAGCCCCTTCCTTTAATGCATAATATTATACATATACGCAAGGAGATGTACTTTGCATTATGTGAGATATGAGTGATGTTAGCTTGGTCCACCTTTGCTCCGAGTTGCCCGGTATTGTACTACCTTACCTCAGTCCTGAAGATATTTGCAGGTGCAAACTTTGTTTGCTCACACTTGGATAAATGATTAAACTAAATTTATTATAGTCTAACCAAGTGAAAAATAAACTTTCAACTAATTACTTTTATGAACATGCAATTATATTTACACATGAGAAAACAGTGAAATACACTGCCCAAAGCATCCGATAAGCTGGTGTTCTCAAAACACCTCATAGATCATTTGTTCTTAGCTAGAATAGCGAGGCACTTTGGGGTGCCTCGCTATTCTAACTAAGAACACTTATTATTCTAGCTAGTTCCATTTTCATATTAATATGCTGCGAGATTTTATCCAGATATGGAATATAGTTTTCACTAAACATTTTTTAAAAAGAATATACTGTAAAAGATAAAATGTGAATGTATGCCACTGAATATACTTGGTGCCACCAACTATGATTATTCTACCACTTATTAATCTGTGCATAAATACTTTGAACGAGTTAAGAATAAATTTGTTTCATAAGTTAAATTCGTTTTGAGCTATAATTCACAGTCTTCATTTTTTTGATGTGGTTAATTAAAAATGGTTTGTTTTCACTTTGATAGAGAAGGATTTCGCCAAGTTCTAAATTTCTTATTTGTACAGCTTATTAAATACTCGGACAAGAAGATTGCCGTATTACCTTAGAAAAAATTCAGATGTTTGGCGATTGATCTTTCAGTGTGCTGGCTTTTATGATATTATCTATTGTAAATCTGCTTGTTAGAAGAACTGTGACAGGAGTTCATAGTCAACCTTTTTTTTTATTTTATTTTATTTTCAGTTGTGGATTTACGGACTGAATGTCTCTTGGATGCAGAGGTACGTCAAAAGCGTCAATTTAAAACTGTGTTTCTTAGAGTTTGTTGATGTAATATCAGAGCGGCTGAAGGTAGTCTATAACAAGATGTTCTTTATACTATTGTTGATTTAAAAGTTCATAATACAGTATTAAGGAGTAAGTTCTTGTTGCAATTCGGAGGACTCTTTTATCAGACCGGTTGTTATCGTTCAGTAGGTTAACGCCATCTTCAATGTTCAAGTTTCTTCCGCTGTGATTTTTTAATAGTTAAGAAAATCCACTTATTTGTTACTTTTGCGATCTTTTTCGTTCTGCTTGTCGAGACGTTCTTGAGAATTGGCATTTAGGAAGTGATTTGTATGTTTTATTCCGCTTCGAGCGATAATTTTATAGAATTTAAAGTAGAAGACATGCTCAACTGTATTCCTTTTTCTGTCTCTTTGTGGGGTTTTACCTCCAATAAAGAAGGCTGAATTATTAATTTACCCCCCCCTACTGTTGATGCTGCATTTCTTTGAGTGCCCTGCAGTAGACTCACTTTCATTCGTTGCGTTTTGCAGATAGATAAGAAAATGCCTCAACGTTAAAAATTCAAATTTCTGAGCCGTTTTATATAAGTTAAGGAATTTCCTGAGGACGATAGATCCTTTAGTAATTTGTTGATTCTGGAGTTATCTTATTTCCTTGAGTAAGGTAAGTTTTATATTTTATATTTAAAGAAAAAACATATATTCAGAAGGATGTATGCCTAAAACGAGTGGACATTTCTGCCTAATTTTAGCAGATTAGTGTGCACTGGAAGGCAGTTGTTAAACCCGATATTTATTCGAGTTTAGAGGCGGCATATTTAGTGTAAATTGAATTCTAATTTATACCATTTAGAAAATGCGAAATTTTGAACTTTTCCTTTCGAATCTTTATCACAGTTTGATATTCGTATAATAACTATCTGAAAATCGATTAGATGGCTAATAATTTTCCCGAAAGACAGGTCGATGTTTCCAAACTCATTTTAAATTATTACTGAGATATCGGAGAATGCATCAAACCGCCAAAAATATTAATAATTCATTCTCAACAGGAAAATCTTATAAGTGCTAATATTAGGAAGGATTTGTCAGGAAGGCCCACTTAATCAATAACAAATGTCTTCATTTGGAATTTAAATGAAATCTCAAGAAATCCCTTCAGTTTACGGTTATGATTTCCATTTTTTTTTTCCCGTTTTCATAATGATAGCTAGAGCTGAATGTAAAATAACTTCATCGAATCAGAAGGATTTTGGGAAGTAATTAATAAGCATTTTTAAAGTATGTGACCTCTTCTGTGAACTTGTTGCTAATGGCCTTATTGCTATGCATGCTTACCTTGGCAGCTCTCGTAGGATTAAAAACAAAACAAAAACTTATAAAAACGAAGGCTCGTATGCAACAGTAAACTTGTACAAAGTTAGTTTAAAATATTTCACTTTTGCTCTCAAGGCCTGATGGGAAATCAGCGAATCTTTCATTATCCTGATTTTTTAAAATCAGTTCCCTTCATTATTTAAATGAAGGAGATATTAAATCCCACATTATTTCAAAGCCGAATAAGAAACTGAAAGATCGGAATCGAAGAGTTTCATGCCGAATATAGTAAACTATAAAAGTATCGGCAGATACTAGCGTAAGCTAAAGCACGTAGTAAAAACTAGGGCAACTCGTGTCAAAGGTGGATAAAGCTCGGATCACTATTCTTAGTATTTCCCATAATGTAAAACACATCTCCTAGGAGATGTATGATGCTATACATTATGGTGGAAGGTCCACAGTCAGAATGGTAGGCACTTCTGACTAGATCAAGATCAAGATAAGATAAGGAATCGTGACGTGATTGGTTGATGACGTCATTGTGTGTGACGTCATGAGTTTCCCTGTGGGATTATGTGTCAATGGCTTCAGTGGTTGTGTTTTGGTTCGCGTATGGCATTATGGGTGATAATAGAGATAAGCATTCGTGTTGTGATTGGTGGGACACTTTGAACCAGATGAAGATCAAGATAAGATAAGGAATCGTGACGTCCATGTTTGTTGTTATGAGATGTAGATAAGTGACGTCATTTGTTAGTTGTAAATAAGTGACGTTATTATTTTGAATGGAAAGGAAGATATATTAGAGATAAGGAATCGTGTTGTGATTGGTGGACACTTCTGACCAGATGAAGATCAAGATAAGATAAGGAATCTTGATTTGAATGTTTGTTGTTGTCAGATGAATATCAGTGACGTCATTGTTAGTTGTAAATAAGTGACGTTATTGTTTTGATTGGAAAAGGGAGATATATTATAGATAAGGAATCGTGTCGTGATTGGTGGACATTTTAAACAAGATCAAGATCAAGATAAGATAAGGAATCGTGACGCGAATGTTTGTTGTTGTTATTGAGTTTGAAATTTCGCTGGGGCCCTCGTTTGTCGGGGACATTACGTGGTGTGTTTGGTGATATTTAGAGATAAGAATCGTGACGTTATGTGTTTGGATATTCACAGTTTCGAGGTTTTCTGAATAATTAATTATATGCTATGTCACTCAAACATACAGTTTTTTTTTCTTCTATAGATATCTGTACTAATTTTCCAGTACATTTTGAGCTATTTCTTTCCTGTTAAACGGTGGGATTCTTAGAGTAAGTCGTGATGGCGGCAGTGTAATAAGCTATTCGAGCTTTTATGAATAATTAATTATATACTTAAAATACCTGTCCTTAAACACACACATACACACACATACACATTAGACATAAAAAATCGATAATGTATCCATGTTGATATTCTAATATATACTCTATAATTATTCTTCTGGAAAAAAAAACCATTCAGTATTATAATTACGCTTAACAAAACACATACGAGCAGTTATGTTTAAGTTAAAAAAGTACTTAAGCTTTCCAGATGACTCTTCCGAATACGAATATTCCAAAATAGTTGAATTTTATATCCACAACACAAACACAAAAACCACAAAGAATGAAATTTCTGTAAATACTGTAACCTGAACTAGTTACTTTGTCCTTTAGATTACAGATGCTGTGGTTTTGTCATTTGCAATAACCCCCAGCGAGCGGTTTTCTTCAAAGGGGATGACATGAGTCACATCCGTAAATTGGGGTATTGTTCAAAAGGTAGCATTTCCTCAAGTTTGGATATTTCTCAAATACTTACATATGACAAAGGGATTAGTATCCACATGTTTGAATGACACACATATCCTAAAATTATTCATTCTTCGTCGGAATTCATTGGTGTAGTAAATTAATGCTTACATTTAATTTTAATTTAGATTACTATCCGATTGGTTCTCTGTATTAATTCTTTCCCACTTTTGCCCAAGCTTGGTGGGAAAGTCTATGTGCCGTTTTGTTTAGGTTAAGTGTTATTTCCGGTTTTAAATTCCGATTGTTGTTAGAGTATGGAATTCTGACAAGTGAAATTATTATTATTATTATTTTATTTTATTTTTGTCAAATTGAATGGTTAATATCTGTATTATACTTTTAAAGGTCATATTCTAACAGAATAACTGAGCAGAATTAATAAATATATAAAGTGTATGTGAATTTATTTTCGAACACTGTATATTTCTCATTAAGTCTTATCTTTAAGGTATCTATCTTATCCGATCGCCTTTTGTGGTACGTAGGTGAGAAATTGTGTGTTTTGGTTCGAACTCTTGGTTTCCGTTGGGAAATTACCAATATAACTATTAATTTTACCTTCGATTCCATGTGCTTTTAACCTATTTCTGTAAGTGGAATTTATTTATTTTATTTATTTTTTTCTTTAGTATTAGTAAATGTTAAGTAACTGATATGAGAAAAACAAGGTTTTGAATGCTTTGATAACTTTTTTGGGAAACAAAATTAAAAAACGCGTTTTTTATGATAACGTTTTAGGAAAAAGACGCGTTTTTTATGATAACTTTTTATCGAATTTTTCTCAGTGAATATACTTGTAAATAGTATTTCAGCAAAATAAAATGTGCATTTGTAAACTTAAATGAACAAAGATGTGTGTTTTTGTTGTTGTGTTTTTCCACAGTGAATTTTTACTCAGTTATTCTGATTAGATCTTGTTATTTAAATCCACAACTTTATATCTTAATGCAATTCTGTTTAATTATTTAAAAAAATCACAATTGTGAAATTAATGCCAGGAACGATGGAAAAAAGTGTTGAAAACTAATATCCATGTCGTGATTATTTTAGAAATTGTCTAATGCTACCTATTGACATTATTCGAGTTATCTGAAAACAATTCGTTCACATAATCGAAAATCCGAACTGTTAGAATTTGGTTGTTTTACAGAGAGATATATATATATAGAGAGAGAGAGAGAGATAGTGAGCACCTAATTAACCCAAAACGTGACTTTAACTCTTAAAGGTTGGTATAGAAAAATGTTTGTACTCTCCAGATAACACATATACAAATTTTACCTTTCCCCACACAAAGTAAGATAAAAACACACCAACAGTATAACCAGCAGCATGCAAAAAGATATCGTTGAGTCGTCTGTGCAAAAGGTTCATTTCTGAATGAATGGTCAGGGTAGGGCATAGTAAGTGTAAACAGTAGTATAAGAAAATTCCATAGTGTCGAGTGACTTTGGACTTAAGGTAATCGTTCCTCCACTGCAGCTGCTGTTTTGTGTTGTGGTATTTTGTATTTGGTAATGTAAAAATAATGGGTGAACCACAAATTCTTTGAAAGTTTCTTTGTGAAAAGTTCTAATTGTTTAGAATTTTGTAAACGAATGTTACCATAAAGTATACGATCAGAGCTAATAATCAGTGAAATAATAATAAATAACTATTTATTTGTGGTGCCATATGAAGTAATCGAAGAAGAAGAATGAAGGAAAACGATTATGAAAAATCGACAGTGGGTGAAAAATACGAATTTTCAGTTATCATTGGGATAATTTTTGTTGAATAAGAGTTCAAATTTATTTCCTAAAGAAATTTGTATTTCTGATGGAATTAGTGTAAGATATGCAGTGACAAAATCACCTTGTAGTTGGAAAGAATTACCTGAAAGAGTTAAAAAACAGAATTCTTGGTTAATAAAATATAACCATCAGCTGAAGTGGGAAATTGGTTCACTAGCTTTGGACAAACTAAGAGATTGGATGATAGAATCAACATGCATATATCATATATTACTTGCCAAAGGAAGAGAAAAATCAAAAACATTAGCGATGTTAATAGGGAGGCCTGTTCTTGATTTAAATGAAATTCGATGCCCAAAACGTGAAAACATAACATGTAGTTTTAAATGCTTTTGCAAACATAATGAAAGATTCTGTGCTTTTAATAATTCTCAGAAGTATAGGTATTGGATTCGAAAATATAAATATGCAACCCTTAATTTTACTACAGTAATAAATTCCCAATGAACACCAAATGAAAAATTAAATTTCAGATGAGAGTCACATTGTCAAAACCATATGATGGCAATTCCACAAGCATGGAAGAACCTTTGATGTATTTTTCAATTTATTTATTTTCTGTATTGTTAGATTCAGTAAATACAATTTGTAAATAATATTTCATTCAAATAAAATGTGTAAATTTAAATGAACAAATTGGGTGTCGTAGATGTGTAATACAAATTTAAGAAGGAAGATAACATTTTTTTTCCTTATGAAATTTCATGCCACAAAGTAACCAGAGAATTTTTTTTTGATTCATTGATTTAAAAGTCTTATTTGTTCATGCAAGCCCTCAAATATTTCAAGAAAATCCTGTCAAATCTTGGAAGCAAAAGAAATAATCGGGTATTAAATTAATAGCTAGAATTTTAGTGGTGAAGATTTCACCTGAAAAGTCACAATACTGTTAGAGTTTGGTTATTTTACAGAGGCATTAGGTATTTAAAACCAACGACACGTTACAAAAACTCTTAAAAAGATTGCTGTAGAAAAACTGCAGAGAGTTCAAAACCTTGTTTGTCTCATATCAGTTACTTAAAATTTACTAATGCAAAAGAAAAAATAAATAAAATAAATAAATTCCACTTACAAAAATAGGTTAAAAGCACAAGGAATCGAAGGTAAAATAATAGTTATATTCGTAATTTCCCAAAAGAAACCAAGAGTTCGAACCAAAACACACAATTTCCCACCTATGTACAACAAAAGGCGACTGGATAAGATTGATACCTTAAAGATAAGACATAATGAGAAATATACAGTGTTGGAAAATAAATTCACATACACTTTATATATTTATTAATTCTGCTCAGTTATTCTGTTAGAATATGACCTTGAAAAGTTAAATACAGATAATAACCATTCAATTTGAAAAAAAAAAATAATAATAATTTCACTTGTCAGAATTCCATACTCTAACAACAATCGGAATTCGAAACCGGAAATAACACTTAACCTAAACAAAACGGCGCATAGACTTTCCCACCAAGCTTGGGTAACAGTGGGAAAGAATTAATACAGAGAACCAATCGGATAGTAATCTAAATTAAAATTAAATGTAAGCATTAATTTACTACACCAATGAATTTCGACGGTAACGAAGAATGAATAATTTTAGGATATGTGTCATTCAAACATGTGGATACTAATCCCTTAGTCATATGTAAGTATTTGAGAAATATCCAAACTTGAGAAAATGCTACCTTTTGAACAATACCCCAATTTACGGATGTGACTCATGTCATCCCCTTTGAAGAAAACCGCTCGCTGGGGGATATTGCAAATGACGAAACCACAGCATCTGTAATCTAAAGGATGAAGTAACTAGTTCAGGTTACAGTATTTACAGAAATTTCATTCTTTGTGGTTTTTGTGTTTGTGTTGTGTTGTGGATATAAAATTCAACTATTTTGGAATATTCGTATTCGGAAGAGTCATCTGGAAAGCTTAAGTACTTTTTTAACTTAAACATAACTGCTCGTATGTTTTTTGGTAAGCGTAATTATAATACTGAATAGTTTGTTTTTCCCATAAGAATAATCATAGGGTATATATTAGAGTATCAACATGGATATATTATCGATTTTTTATGTCTAATGTGTATGTGTGTGTTTAAGGACAGGTATTTTAAGTATATAATTAATTATTCATAAAAGCTCGAATAGCTTATTACACTGCCGCCATCACGACTTACGCTAAGAATCTCACCGTTTAACAGGAAAGAAATAGCTCAAAATGTACTGGAAAATTAGTACAACTATCTATAGAAGAAAAAAAAAACTGTATGTTTGAGTGACATAGCATATAATTAATTATTCAGAAAACCCTCGAAACTGTGAATATCCAAACACATAACATCACGATTCTTATCTCTAAATATCACTAAACACACCACATGATGTCCCCGACAAACGAGGGCCCCAGCGAAATTCCAAACTCAATAACAACAACAAACATTCGCGTCACGATTCCTTCACTTATCTTGATCTTGATCTTGTTTACAATGTCCACCAATCACGACACGATTCCTTATCTCTAATATATCTCCCTTTTCCATTCAAAACAATAACGTCACTTATTTACAACTAACAATGACGTCACTGATATTCATCTGACAACAACAAACATTCACATCACGATTCCTTATCTTATCTTGATCTTCATCTGGTCAGAAGTGTCCACCAATCACGACATGATTCCTTATCTCTAATATATCTTCCTTTCCATTCAAAATAATAACGTCACTTATTTACAACTAACAAATGACGTCACTTACCTACATCTCATAACAACAAACATGGACGTCACGATTCCTTATCTTATCTTGATCTTCATCTGGTTCAAAGTGTCCCACCAATCACAACACGAATGCTTATCTCTATTATCACCCATAATGCCTATCTCTATTATCACCCATAATGCCTATCTCTATTATCACCCATAATGCCATACACGAACCAAAACACAACAACTGAAGCCATTGACACATATGCCCACAGGGAAACTCATGACGTCACACACAATGACGTCATCAACCAATCACGTCACGATTCCTTATCTTATCTTGATCTTGATCTGGTCAGAAGTGCCTATCATTCTACTGTCCACTACCCAGACCGGTTTCAACTCTGATTGGGGTCGCATCAGTGAGTAGGTAGACGAGATTAATATTGAGGGTATAGCGAAAAGAGATGATATACTTTGCTATACGTATTAATCTGGACTACCTACTCACTGATGAGACCCCAATGTGGGTTGAAACCGGTCTGAGTAGTGGACTTTCCACCATAATATATAACACCATACATCTCCTAGGAGATGTGTTTTACATTATGGGAAATACTAAGAATAGTGATCCGAGCTTTATCCACCTTTGACACGAGTTACCCTAGTTTGTACTACGTGCTTTAGCTGACGCTAGTTTCCACCGATACTTTTATAGTTTACTATATTCGGCATGAAACTGTTTGATTCCGATCTTTGAGTTTCTTATTCGGCTTTGAAATAATGTGAGATTTAATATCCCCTTCATTTAAATAATGTTACATCGCCGAAGTGAAGCCTATTGGCTCTTTGTATTTAAGTCAGTTCCCTTCGTTTTTCTGATCATTGTCGACATGAAAAATTTATTCAAGTATTCACAGAGGGAGATTTCTAAACTTCCAAATTTTTTTCTCTGATTATTCCTATTTATGTAACTTCATAAAATATTTTTTCAATTACTTTCGGCCAAACGCATCAGCGCTGAAAGTCTTTGCCAAAAAATCTTTCATAACTTTATGCATAAAATCTACTATTCTAATACAATATATGACAAATGGTTTTTTAATTAAGAAGAACGTAATAGTTTTCCCTAAATTGTATAGTCAAGATAATTAATAATAGTCAAGATAATTAATAAGAACGTAATAGTTTTCCCTAAATTGTATAGTCAAGATATAGTCAATGTTAAAAATACCACTATGAGAAGTATTATAAGGACTGGCTTAAAGGGGCAAAGCAAGAATGCTTTTCATCTTCCCCGTTATCTGTAGAGGACAGTGTGTGGATAAGGTGTTATTGAGCAATTAAAGCTCTGATCATGGCAGGAGGGTAACAGCAATAGCCGAGCCTCAGTTAGAACTTCATTGGCTATAGCATTGCCATTCATTACCCTCCAAGGGGTATTGGATTGAATGAATCAATCCTTTTTTCACTATGAGAAGTATTGGTGTCAGCCACCTTTAAGAAGTTAACTAAATAATAACAAAAAAAGGTTAAGCTAACTGTTGTCATATTCAGCTCTTACCTTCTTTTATCTTATAACAAAAATATAATAAAATGGATAATATTATGGATCCAGTCATATTTTATAACCAAATATAGAAATAACTTAAGAAAAATTTCGAAAATTTGCCACAGTCACTGTTTTATGGATTACAGGCCATATTTTATGGCTTGTTCCATAATATCCTCTATTTTAATATCTCCTGTATGCTAATTTGAAGCCTTTCTAATTCTGTTCTTTAATAATAATGAAAGAGGTTTTCTGTATAATTTTTGAATATGCCTTAAGATAATTTCTATTTCTAAAGTAATTTTTATTCCTTAAGCCGAAAGGTTTAGATTACACATTAAAGTAACTTATTAATATATTTGAATTTAAATGTATTTTATAGAGTATGACATTATAAACATTGTCAGTTTTTCTACTTAGCTTATTGTCTAGCGTAAACAACCAGAGTATACTAAATAGCGATGAGATAACAGCCTTTTTTAATTCCGATATAGATTTTTAGGAAGAAAACTTATTTGGCTATTCCTTGAATATTAAAATGGATGATATTATGGATCCAACTATATTTTATAACCAAATATAAATTTATTAATTTAATAATTACTTGTAAGGCAACAAGAAATACATAGATTAAAACTTTGAATTGATTCCAAAGTACAAGCCAACACTTTGCATATATTATTATAAAGAAAACACCGTTGTTATAGATAAAAATGTGTACTTCTATTTCTTCTTAATTTTAGTGAATAAAAGAGAAATCAATAAAACATCTGTTAATATTTTCATTTCATATAAAATAAAACTTTGTATTTATTTTGTGAATTTTAGTTTGAATAAATTGTTATACTGCCAAGGGCATCAAGTTTCTTGCTCTGATTTAAAATGTTTTGTAACATTTTTATTATATTAAAATCTATTAAAATAACGAAACGATGAGAAGAAGAAGAAATTTTAATTTCAAAATGCATTCTGCACTGTACAAAATTAATAACATCGTTCACTCCGTGATCTTGTTCCATTTCTGCTATCCGTTTGTGACAGTATTTGTGCAATACAGCAATCCCTCGATTAGTGCGCCTAATGCGTTCTTTAAAACAGGCGCATTATTCGAAAACGCACCAATCGAATATAATAACCTATGGGAAAATGTATAACTCGTTCCTCAGATTTCTCTTTTGACCCTTAATTTTTTTAATAAAAGAATTAGGGTATGTCTCAGGGTCTGGTTAAAGGAAAACCACGAAGCTGAAGGACAATAAAACATATTCAGAATATAAATTTATTATTCTACTTCCTAACAAAGAATTGAGCTAACGTAGTTGGGCGGGCATTCCGTTGCTTATTTTCATACAACTGGCGGTATGGCCCTATTGCATCTTCTACTACTTTTGCAAATTTCCCTGCTTCTCTCTTCATCAGGATCAGTCTCTAAGCATTGCTTCTTAAAAACTTCGATTCTACGAAAAATATTTTCAAATTGTTTCTGTGAAATCTCTTCGGGCTTGTCAGTGATTAAATTTTCTTCATATTCTTCAGGATCTTCCCACTGTATATCTAAATTTAGCAGGTCGGAATCCCTCAATTCTTCACAATGAGATTTAATTAACTCTTAGATTATCATTGAACGTACGAATTGGTCGCCAACAAGCGAAATCACGTGGTTTATAGATAAAATTTCCCAAATGTTATACAAGCAAAATAGTTACCACTTTAAAAACTACAATGATCTTAAAAGAGAAGTTAATTTTCCGACGTGTAATAATAAACAACCCATCCCACAAGACGGATTGATTACCCTATTATCGGAATGGATTCTCCTTTTTTTTTTTTTTTTGGCATGCACAGAAGTGTTCGAAGGGTCTCAAATCTGTGGGCGTACTATAACAGACGACATAAATTTTGGCGGTAAAAATTTGGAACATAGTGTACATGGAAGTAGTGTAGTATGCTATTAAAAATAACTTTGTAAAATGTTTTAAATCGGTAACTAAATTATTTCATCCTGGTGAGTGATTTCTTAAAATAGTTAGCCATAAAATGTATAGAAAGAAAAATTTTTAAATCTATATCATTTATTTTTAAGATGTATATATGCGCACTAATCGAATTTGGGTATCGAAAAAAATGACGCACTAATCGGGGGTGCATTAATCGAGGGATTATTGTATAAAATGAGCTATTAAAAAGTTGGTAAGCATTAATTTTACTTCAAATGGAGATAATCAGAAGAGATACAAATTATTGGAGATTAGATTGAAATGAGAAAACAAATCGCACCGTTTTACAGATTAGATGGTAAAGATAAAATCCCTTCTAGTTTCCAAATAATTGTTTAGAGGGAGATCGTTAGATGTGGTGATTATTATTACCCTTGGAGGGTAATGGATGGCAATGCTGTAGCCAGTGAAGTTCTAACTGAGGCTCGGCTATTGCTGTTACCCTCCTGCCATGATCAGAACTTTAATAGTTCAATAACACCTTATCCCTACACTGTCCACTACAGATAACGGGGAATATGAAAAGCATCCTTGCTTCGCTCCTTTAAGCCAGTCCGTATAAGGATAAGGATAATTGCTTAATTCTATTAATGCTTTGTGGTTTTTCGGTAAAAATAATAGTATTTTAAGATCTCAACATGATTAATATGTGAAAAAAAAAATAATATGTGTAAATATCTGTCTATCTATATCTATCTATATATGTAAAATGGAATTCACCTTATAATTGATATTTCGATGTAACATACCTCAACATGAGTATGAGCATGTAACCTCTCTGCCTTACTGCAGAGAACCAAAAACCGGTTAATCCTGTACATAAGATTGTTATGTTTACAATAAAAAAATATTTATCTATCTTTCTATATATATATATATATATATATATATATATATATATATATATAGAAAGATAACTTGGGGATACTGTATATTAGAGTTAACAAGTGATTTTATAAGTTTGGTTATTTAACTCCTAATCCGAAGTAAGCAAACAGTTAAGAGTTAAGTTTGCGCCTGAAACATAGTTCAAGTCTAAAGATGGTACAACACCAGGGCAACTCATTGTAAAGGTGGATAATTGAGTATATCTGTATCTATCTATCTATCTATCTATCTATATATATATATATATATATATATATATATATATATATATATATATATATATATATATATATATATATATATATATATATATATATATAATAATAACTTTAGTATATCAAAAGATTAATGAGGATTGAAAAACAGAAAATTTTTTTAAAACACTGCAATGGTAAAGGTAAAATTTAATAAAATTTTCATTAATGCGTGTAATTTAATTTAATTAAGAAAATTGAATAATAAGCAGAGAGATTCGTTATGGTACAACTATGTGAATACTAGTAAGTTCACCTTCTGCTTAGGCCTACTATATCTATGACAATATCTTATTTATTTTATTTAATTTTTATATATTTATTTTTAATGTATTTATTATTTTCATATATTTGATTTGGATATTTTTAATTTCATTTTATTTATTTATTACATATTTATTTTTAATTTATCCTATTATTTATAAATATTTATTCTTTTTATTTATTTTATTTTTGAAAGAAACGGACAAGTTATTTATAATTACTTATTTAAAACCTCATTAAATCTTTCTTAGAGAGAATAATTCCAGAGTCAACTGAGTCGTGTTTTTTATTTATTTTATTTTTGCCCATAAAATCATAAATAAGACAAAGTATCAAACCAAAGACACTTTTGATGACGTAGTTTTCAGTGTTTTTTTTTCTTTTCCTAGATTTCATATATTGTCAATCTATTTAATTTTTCGTTTTGTGTATGATGTCCAGAGTACACTTTGGTTCGAAAGACTGGATTTGAATCTTATCTAAGATGTGAAGAACGTTTATAAGGGTTTTCCAAATGAAGGTGAATTAATCATTCATACACAAGTGGAAAGGTTTCTTCTTCACATTATCCAAGATACTCGAGAATATTGCACACAATTAGCAGAAATAAATTAAAAAATTTAAAATGAATTTAAAAATTAAAAAAATACTTTAAAATCAAATAATTGATTTTAAAGTATTTAATGAAAGTTATGGTGTTTTACAATGCATTACAGTATATTATTAAAATGATTTTATTTATAAAACATTTAATAAAATCTGAATAATATTATGATTTACAGTAGACTTATATAAAAATCATATTAATTGAGTAAAGGTTAAAATCCATGTAGGAATAATCGGAACAGTAGGATGAATAAAATTTAAGTCAAAGATTTTTTCCATTTAGTTTTGCTTAGCTTATGAATTCCACATAAGGAAGTTCCGTTCAAAATGTATATAACGCACCTGCGAGACCTTTCACTCAGTTTTTTATTATTATTGATTTAATTTCTCAAGTACTGCGGTGTACTAAAACAAGCAATGGAAAATACATTACGACGTATTTGAAATACTCACACAAACGTCAGCGTTTTCATTGAACACTTAGGGACGTCACGCGAATCGTGTTCTCTGGCTGAACGACTTGAATTCGAATTAATAAGTTAATCGGTTCCTGCGGTTCTTAAATAAGTTAAGCGGTTCCTACCAGCCTCCCATTGACATAATCTGAATGCTCCGTTTATAGCTGTCCAAGACGTACAAATGCGAAGTAATCATTTAGTTTCGTGTAAAAGTTGAAGCAGGTCCAAAACAGGAAAAAAAATAACGAGGATCACACGATTGAAAATAAAATAAAATAATAATAATAATTATTATTATTATTATTAATCTAAAGATAAATCTAAATGTAAAAAATGAATGGTTTCATAAATATACGCATAAAAACAATATTACAGTTCATGTTTATCTATAGACTGATGGTCGATATAGTTTAATGATGATTATTAGAACTGAGAATGTTATGGATCCAACCGTATTTTATAGCCAAATGTACTATTCATTTTAAAATTATAATTATATTTCACTATAAAATATGATTATATCCATCATATCTATCATCATCGTATCAATTGAATATTTACTTATGCCAAATAGAAATTTTTCTGCATTACCCTTAGTGGCGATTATTTTTCTCTGAATTTGAAAATGAAACCAAGGCACATTATATCAATATCTCCAGCGATATAACTAATTAAGATGTCAAATATATATAGAAATAAATTCACTATTTATCGCTCTGCTTATGCGAAGGAATTGCATTTCTGCTTTTCAAATATAACGGACAATGGCTTGGAATCTCAGTAGCATATACGTTTGGGAATTCTTTTCTTCCATCCATCCTCACTTAGAACGGGCAGAGTCCGCTGATTAGGAGACATGACAATTTAATGCAGCCGCCATGTCACCTGTGCTGCATCCCCGAAGGGCTAGTGTTTATTGTTGTAGATCCCTTTTTTCACGAAGGCGATTTTCCTCTTCTGAGTTACAAAAACTCCGAATTTTCGGGAGAAAAAAAACCTTCACAACCGTATGAGACCTTTTACTCACCCACCATTTTGATTTAGAAGACTACTAAAGGTTCATTTTAGCGCCATAGTTCATTTTTATGTGAATCCTAATCGAAAGAGTAGGATTCACATAAAAATAATTCACTTATTATAAAATGACATTTTCAATCAATGTTTTAAACAGAAAACAATTAATCTGATTAATTATCGTATTTCTATATTAGAAAAAAAAGAAGGAATACCGACAATAGCATGGATGAGCAAACATCTTCAATGCAGAAAAGATCTCTCAGCGTCATGTCTATTTGTGAGGCAAATCACAAACATTCATGACGTGGTAGTGAAGGTTCATCGTAGATCACCCTCATCACTACTCTACTTATTCGAGATCTAACGTGACATTCAAAAAAGGCCACGTCGGGGTCTAATGAAGGGGTTTTATATTTAAATAGGGTTGTTTCGAATTTAAGGCGAATATATAATAAATATTAGGTTATGTTAAAACAGTTACATTGCACAATGATGTGTAAAATCCGTAGCAACTAATTAATGTGATACTTACTGTATCAACATGTCTGATCTGATAATGTCGGATACTATACTCTTGTAATGTCGAGCCGCAATATTTTTGTAATGAGAAAATCGATCGATTCTTTGTCAAATTTAATATTTTTCGTTAGCAAACAGTAAGTTACAGTTATGTTTTAAACGAATCCTTTCTAATGTAGTTTTATATTATTTGGATTTTTAATTGTATTTAGGAATTTTACCTGAAACGTTG
This sequence comes from Typopeltis vanoorti, assembly GCF_054136105.1. NCBI lineage: Eukaryota > Metazoa > Arthropoda > Arachnida > Uropygi > Thelyphonidae > Typopeltis > Typopeltis vanoorti. Next base: position 147,218,525 of record NC_143552.1, on the reverse strand, counting down.
GAGAAATATTGGGTAGGTCCCCGTACGTTTTTTGCTCCAAAATAATGCGATTTATGTGTTTTTATGTGAAGTAGAATTTACAAAATGTATGAGAGAATCATAACAAATAGTTGAAACCTACTTGCAAAAGTAATCCACATAAACAAGTTTTTCGACACCAACCGAAATACCAGTTATTCCATAACACTTGACATTTTCATTTTGAAATTACCCCTGCAATGTCTACGAACTGATTGCCAAAAGATACATGAAAACTAGACTAAAGTGAAATATTATCTTTTTCTATATATAGCCAAGGGAGACTAAGGATATGTGGAATACAGTCATGGATAACAAAGTTGAAAAACGTCAGTGTAAAAAGTTTCAAAAGACGGAGACCGAGAAAAATAATGTCTATTCAAGTCGTAAGTTCCAACAATACAAAATTCTCTCAGGCATGAACTGAGGGGAACGATAAAGGAATTAATAGTCCCACTGTAGTCATGTATAGACTGTGACACTTTATAGGCATGAAACCGTGGTATTAGTTATTACTCGCAGTTCCTCTACACAATGTGAATATAAATGTCATAAAGCAATACAAGTACAGGATCTCATTTCCAAATCCTTATGTCGGTGTCCCAGATTTTAAAGTAGTTCATAGCAAAACTACAATTTTTTCCTCTCAATATGCTTTTAGTATTCCCTCGTAAGATTCATATGCGCTCCTTCACAATTTTCATTGGATATAAGCACTTTTATTAAGTCTACTGTTATCTGAATCCCCCATCACCGACTTTACTAAAATGTGATGTTAAAAATTTTTTGGAGTGGAATAACAATAAAAAAAATATAAAGTTCGCTTTGTATCATATAACTAGTAATGTCTGAAGTAATTAAAGTTTATATACTGTTAATATAAAAAGATTTCTTGGAATATTTTAAAACTACTACTGGTGTGATTTTCTTAACGAAGAATGCTAATTTCGGGTATTTTTAAAATTCGAATTGGAAATACTCGCTATTTCATGTTGCACACCGGTATAACTGGTGTTTTATTCTTACCCTATCCGACAGTGGTGCTCCTTGGAGACACCGTAGTCTTGAAACTTTTCTTTAAGCACACGAAGGTGTGATAAGATTCAGATTGTTCCGATTTCCTATTCCACTTTGAAGCAGCGGTTCAAGAAAATGCATTCGTATTTCAACCCACGTTCGATCAGAGTGGTGCATAGTGTTCTCTGAGAGCACAACGAATGACGTAAGGGATGTTGCCACTAATGTTTTATTTATAACGCATCGTTTCCGTCATCGCATTCAAATGAAATGGCAAATTTCAGTTTAGTAGATGTGACTGCGAGATCAAAATAAAATCACGTTCCAGAGGTTGCCCTTCTTTCCATGAACAGGATTCAGTTTAATTGATAATTTAATAAATTAAATAAAACTCGGCTGTGTTATATTAGAGTTTGGAATTTACTGATTTTTCTTACCAATTGAGTTATTCATATATTTTTATACGAAACCCACCAGCAGAAGTTACAAATGTATTACACTGCAGAGTGTGAAGTGGTTAAGGAGAAAGAAAGAATCTATAGGAATCAATTAACAAGCGTCTCGAAAAACTTGCGACTGAATGCCTGAAAAAAAGTATAGGGAAAGCAATCGGTAAGAAGGGAGATTCAGATAAACTGAAAGAACAAGATGAGAAGTTCGTTCAGTATATTTTGTTTTGAATTTTGTGTGAATGTTGACCAGTGACATTTTATGGTTTTCCTTAAATAGAAAAAATTGAATGAATGGCGGTGACTGGTTCTGTAGCCATGAAAGTATATATAAAAGTCCTATAAGAGGTCTCTATAAAATACAGAAACATAGAACTTGCAGTAAAGTGAATGGAGTGAGTTTTGGAAAAGGTAGTGGTGGTTTTGTATGCACCACTCCAAATGTGAAAATAATATTCTAAGGTCAGGTGGATTTGGGATTTTCAAAATGTTAGGAGTTGAGAATAAAGGAAGTAATGTTTCAAAAGAAGAAGGACACCAAAAGTTGTTTTTGCAATCTGAGGCTGCTATGAATGAGGATACGGTAGATGTGAATTTAGTCTTAGAAATGAAAAGTTATCTTGAATGAAAATCGAAATAATTAAGAAAATTTAGAGGGAGTGGGGTACAAGATTTCTTCGTGTATTAAGATAAGACACCGTTTTATACCATTGAAGTTCATTATATTATCTTCTCCTCACTTGAGAATCGTCAGGAGATCTTTATTGAAGACAATGTTTAAAGGAAAATCGTGAAGCTTGAATCTTTTTAAAGCCAACAAGGTTTCTCGAATGACAAAGAAAAAAGAGAAACGGAGAGTACAATCATCAACAAAGCTAGGAATGGGATTTAAAGTTGAGAGAGAGAGACTGACAAAGAAAAAGATCACATCACTGATATATAGGAGGAAAACGGGAATACAGTACCATGGGTTAAGCAGTGGTTGATAACCTACCATGACTCGCAGTAAATATTACCAGTGAGAACAGTGGCAACCCCGGCAGGAGGCAGATCATAACTCGTTCAGAAGGCCTTGGGGATAGACATGGACAAATGCCTTAAAATATTAATAGCGACCTAACAACTTTCTCCAAATCTTTCCATGAGCTGTGTCCTAATGCAGAGAAGATTAACAACGAAATCTTACGTAGCAAAATGGTAGAAACTATACTAGTGATTACTAATTATCTGAACTATTTCTAGGTAGCAAAGAAACTGGTTGTTGATTCCTGTCTACATCACTCTTTTAAGAGTATTGAGGTAAACGAGTTTCATGCTTACTTTTATTACCATTTTTAGGGACAGGCTGAATAAAACATTGATTCCATGGTGTTGGGCAGTCGTGAGATGTGTGGGACAGCTTATATAGTCAACGCAGTATGGGTTTTAATTCTAGATCATAACTTTTAAAACATTCAGTTGGATGGATATACAGTCTTGATCACAAGACATTACTCTCAACTAGCTGAGTATTTTTCTAATATCTCTGAAGAATGAGCAGTAGCATGCTGCGAATGGTTCGTGGAATAGTTAGAGGTGATTTGCGTCGTTGTTTAAAGAAGATTTGGAGAATAGAGTGATGATGATGCCAACAGGTGTTTTCTTCTCTTTAGAGATAGTATCATTGTTCTATTAGGATAAAAAACGATGGAAGCATGGTAGAGCATTTTAGTCCAACAGAACTGACGAAGAATAAGAACACCCAGGTATCATTTTAGTAGAAGGTAATACTGCATTTGTTGATGATTCTTATAGTTCTTAGAGGCAGAATGAAAAGCTAATGATTTTAAATTGAATCACGGAATGAATGTTGATGTTTTTTTTCTGCGTTGGCAGCTTTCTTGTTGTATCAAGACTTGAACAAGGAGCCTGGAAGTTTAATATAGTGTAGTGTGTGTGGGGGAGGGTGAAGGCACTCATTCCAACATGAATAATTCCAGTTAGTTTAGAGGAGTAAATGCTTAGACAAAGAAACTGAAATAACTAGACTATAAAAAAGAGCACAGAAATCAAGGTCATCTTAATTGGCACTGTTATAGTGCTATAGGACACAATAATATTGCCTTATGAAAGAAACACCTGCAGAAAAAGAAGCATAAACAGAGTTTGCCATGTTATTTTCAGAGTTGTGAGAGTAGAGTTAATATTAGTAGTGTATTTGGAAGGACATGCAATAAGAAAATGCTGGATGTTGGGAAATAAAGATAATTATGTAGTATTATTGTGGGTTGGTAAACTCAGTTAATAATCAATGCCAGAAAAAATTCCGCTTCTCCTTAAACTTTGCCTGTGAAGTTAAGTCATGGTATATTTTATCACTATTTTGATTATAAGGCTTTGTGTATGTAATGAACTTTGAGAGAGCAGATAATCAAAAAGTCATTGTACTCATCAGAATAAGAGAAAGGTAAAGGCAGCGAAAGAGGGCACAATGAAATAATGGAAGAAAAAATTTTAAGTTAAAGATCGTATGGAGGTATTTTGTACTTGACAGCGTTAATGTTTCAAAGATATCGATAACAAAAGATTCCGCACAAGATTACAACACTTATTAAGACAGGACGCATGACGTAATGGTAAACGTTGAAGTGAGATGCCGTTTAGTGAATGCCAGTTGAGATTCAATGAACAGCAGATTTTTTTAAATTGCATTTTGTTGTTTTCTGTTGGAAATTTGTGCATATTTTTGGCGTTTATTGAGAGTGCTCTTCAAACCCAATGAAACTTCTTTGTTATGCTAAAGTTCGAACATTGAGTATATTTAGAAGAAATCGGTACACTGAAATGCTGAATTATATCACAGCTATGGCAATCATCTCCTATATTAATGAAACTTACGGTTACGTAGGAGAAGTTAATCACAATACTATTGACTTTCTATTTGAAATTAGCAGATGTTCTGCAAGATCCTCTGATTATTGGGGACCTTCAGAAACTTAAAAAAGTTGCATTTTTGGTTTTCTAGAGAAGGAAACCGGGATGTAATCCATATCCCATATTATATAATCATAGGACATCTATGGTTTAAATGCGCTAGGTTTATGAATTTTGTCAGTAAGATTTACATAGAAATAGTGAACTATGAAATCGCTTTAATATTTACCATAACGGAATTATTTCATATTTAGTATTATGTAAAAAAAATGACCTGTGCAGGTGTTACGATAAAAGACAAATCTGAATATAAATTGCTTTGTCGCAGCTAGTGACAGAATCACTACTATAGTTTGTTAATTTTACCTTTGCGATCCAAGGTAATTATTTACATTGCATTATTGGCATAAAAGCTATCACTTTTCGAAACAAATGATGACATAAAAATCCAATGTTCAAATAATGTAGCCTGTAGAATATTCATTGCAGTGGATGACATTTTTTAAGTGGAATCAATGGGCAATCTTAATCGTCAGCTGAATGCGTTTACCGATTTCATTCAACTCATAAATCCAATAAACCTTTTCGATTTTTAGCGAATGCTTTCTACCAGATAGAAATGGAGAAAGCTAGCGATACAAAGCTTTCAAAAAGGCATTAGCAGGTTTGAAAGCGTGAGTGCCACCTCGTTTTATGCAATGATTATTGTAATCTTCAAGATAAGTGATCTTGTTTCAGCTTAAAGCCCAGAGGAAATACTTGCCAGTGAATTAAAACTACCCTACACTGTATGATAAATTGAACTTGAAATCTGATCAGCTTATCTATGAAAAGCACAAGATCATAAAAAAGTAAGTCAAAAACAAAAACTGTTCAGAGACTCTTGATCGCTCTTTTTCGAAGAAAATTGAATATGAGTTATAATTATAAGGCGTTTAAATCTTAGTTTTCTTAAATTTAGGAGTCAAAATTGGATTTCTGCAAAAGGAGAGAAAGAGAAAGAGAGAGAGAGAGAGAGAATGAGTAAAATTATACTAACGGTAGCTTGGGATCGGTGTTCATAAATATAAATGTTTTATTGTCTGGTACATTCAAATTAACTGATTGCGTTTAAGCATGCCTAAAAGTAAGTAATGTATTCCTAATAAGTAATTATTGTAAGCCCTTTCTATCCATCACACCTTTCTTTCCAGCTGCTTCTTACGTTCTCGAGTGGCACGATACCACTTCTTAGACTCATAATCTCTCTAAGAAAAGTAGACATAACGGTTATAACATTTATTAATATAACAGTTATTATTCCTCTCATTTTTCTTATACATTTACTAGTGATTCAGCTTATGGGACCGTCTAGATTAATAATAATTCTTCAATGTGCATTACTAAATCTTTGCTTGAGATTATTCCAAAGATTAAACCATCTATCATCACTTTCAAAACCATTCACTTCTGGTATTCCAATATTCGATACAGTAAGGACTACAACCATTGTCAATTAATGAAACACAGATAACGAGTAATGTTTCGAAATACATGTCAATCGCTCATCTGAAGCTCGTCTGGTAATGCAAGTGCCTACTTTTACTTTAATTATAAGCCAGAGTCTGAATAACAGCTTCGTAAACTAGTTTCTGTTTCCGAAAGTAGTTTCTGAAAACAGAAACGTTTTTCAGAAAACGTTTTCTGAAACGTTTTCTGGTTCCTGTTACGCGAAATCTGGTTATCTTTGGATCTCTCTCGTTACTGATCGTTACTGAGGCAGTTCCCTTCTCCCCTCAATGAGTTGATATCTGCTTCTCCCATAGTGACCCAGTCCATCTTGTAAGAGTATATATAAATGTGAATGAATGAACGACGAATATTCCAAACATCCATGCCCAATGTAGGAATTGAACCCGCAGACTTTTGGATGGAGTGAGGATCCACTACCCACTCTGCCAACCTGGCTGACGTCACGCTAAACAAGATTTCAAAATAGAAGGATAATCTGACTAAGGTCGTATATCGTGCATTCTGCGAGACGAATTAAGGTTACGTGTTGAAATATGTGATAGAAAAAAGTGTGAATGTAAGTGTACCTTTTCAGTCCCAATACAATTTTAAACCATGCAGGGATTCGATCTGTCTTCCCTAAATTAAACAAACCACTCTTTGAGAGGCGATTTAGTGACATGCACTAGTTTCTGCTGAAGCGATTTATCTAAGATATCGATAGCAAAAGATTCCTCGCAAGATTACAACACTTATGATTCATACATTGGGCAGCAGTGATTGCACTCAAGACCAGTAAGTGTACTTTGTCAAACAAATTATTAGTTTGCTAACAGGAGCATAGTATGCAGGGTTCTTGTTTAAATGATCCTCTTACCACGCTAAAGAGATAATCTTCATTCTCTGACTTATAGTTAGTTCCCAACTGTGGATATTGAGATTAATGCTAATGCTCTGTCACTTATTTCCTCAAACTGTGATAGGATTTTCATGTATTGAAATAAATTATGTATGATATTCAGTGGTCATTCTGATATCCATAAAAACATATTTTAATCAATTTTAGCCATCCCAAAACATGAATGTGCGAATGGTTGGTCAATGTTCTGACTATGTTATCACTTTAATCAGTAGCAATTTCAGAGAGCTTTACATACTAGAAAATACAAAGTCATATTCACAAGTTGCCTGCAAAGAACGCGTTTGGATGGGATTACGACCTACTTCCACTAGAAAATATTGTATTGCTTCATATATAGCGAGTCCTTTAAGTTTTGGAAAACATGTCACAGTGGGCATGCCAATGTCTTTAGATGGAGATGAATTTCATCGCCCAGTGTGAGACTGGAGGTCTTGAGTTGGTTGAATGTTTCATGCTTGGTCTCGAGTCAGAACTTACGGACTAAGTAAAAAAAAAATACACTGATCTATCTAAAAAATTACATTGTTTTTTTATTACATTGATCTTATTACATTAAACAACATTACATTGGTCTACCTTCTCACATATGAGACCTCAATAAAGGTTGAAACCCGTCTGGGTAGTGACCTATTCTCGCTTAATGTAAAACAACATACATCTCCTAGGGGATGAGTTTTACATTAGGGTTAATACTAAGAATAGTGATCCTAGCTTTATCCACCTTTAATACGAGTTGCCCGGTATTGTACTACCCCAGGTGTTTGCTTACGCTTGGAATCACCGAACTTTTATAGCTTGCTATATTCGGCATGAAACTCTTTGATTTCTATCTTAGAGTGGGATTAAATATCCCCTTAATTTAAATAATTTTTACACCGCCGAAGTGAAACCTTTTTTGTCTCTTTATTTCATTAAAATTACACTATTACAAAATATCTTAGCCCACATACGGTCCTAATATGGGGTTATAAGCATTCATGAGTAGAAGCTACATAAGAAATATAAACGCAGGTTAATCACCAGATGTTTTTTGTATTAATATTTTAGAAATCAGTGATGATCGTTAGAAAATAATGAGTTTACATTAAGTTTGATAAGTTCTACAGAGAAACATCATGTCTTTTAATAAAAGAGTTCATCACTAATGCGTTTAAATAAATCCATGTCAGGTGCAGAAGAAAACAGTAATATCGTTGCAAGTGAAGGATACATTAATAGCAAATTTGTTACTGCAAATTTATGAAATGTCCGCAAGTTTTGGGTGAAGATAATCGCCTAAAAAGATCAGAAAAAAAAAGATACATATGTATTGGTTGCTTCATCGTGCCAATTCCATGGAATATTCGTCAACTATTTTATGCAAAGAATAATATACCAACAATCTTATAGCTTGAGTAAGCCTCATACTTGGCTAATTGTGAGTTCTGTTAATTTTTAAAAATTACTCACATTTTAAAGAACGAAGACTTGCGACATTTCAGAGATCTAGATCTAACAAAAAAAAAGAAGCAGCTCTGAATCTAATTATTAAAAATCACGATCAATATTTTTCATCTGGTTTATATTTTCTTATTTTTATATTTTTCCCTCTCAAGTAATGTTATATACTATAAGGAAAACTACTAGTAAGTTTTCTTTCTGGAAAATTACTATTAGTTTCACTACTAGTGAGTGACTAGTAACTAGTGAAATATTAACTAGTGAATGACTAGAAACTAGTGAAAGTACTAGTGAGTTTTTCTTCGGGAAAACTACTACTAGATTCACTACTATTGAATATAACCCCGAAGGAAAACTCACCAGTGGTTTTCCTTATAGTATATAACATTACTTGAGAGGGAAGATATAAAAATAAAGAAAAAGAAAATTTTTAGCTATCTGTGTATTTTACCCAAAGAACAAACTATATGGTTTCATCCTTTCTCAATTAACTTATCGCCACCTGAAGACAATCCAACAGAGATAGCGCCGAAACCTTTTTACGATCATAAATGAAATAAAGAGAATAATATACTTGAAAGGTTTTAAGCAGATTAGGTCATCCACATATAAATGGGGATGTTCAAGTATTGTGTTTTAGAAGGTCAATATTTAATCAAGAAATTGGGATTGTACGACCACACGGAACTAAAGGAATTTACTGCAAGATGCTAGTATATCGACACATCTATGTTGAACTTTGTGGTTAGTTCTTCCCTGTAAGTATAAATTACAAATCAGTGTTAACGGGGAAAGTTTATAATGCTTTGTCACAGGTAAATACGCGGACGAGTTCTAGCATATCATTAACATGCAGCTGTTGAGAACATTCTGGAGCTGAACAACCTCTTAGCGCCATCTGACTGACATGTAGCGCCATCTGCTTGGAATAGATATACTCCAGAAAAACAGTACTGTACTAGAATTTTAAAGAAGAATACAGAATAACACAAGAATTCATTCTTTTTTTCTTAGTCCTTTGTGATAAAAACATTCTCAAAGCATTTCAGAAAAAGATCTATAGATCAACTAGATTACGTCCGTAGAATGCTTTCTTTCAAGAACGAGTATTTGTTTTGTTAAATAAAGAACTCATTGTTAGAATGGAAGCTGTACAGAGAACACACCTTTACAGGAGCACCACTGGAAATGCACTGTAGGTAGGGAAAAAACAAACAAACACAACGCTGGAAAAAATTAATTAATTTCTGTAGTAATCGTAGTTTTAAAGTAAATTCGCAAGGTACTAATCAGACTAAAATACATGAGATGTTGTGGAAACTTAGCTTCCTTTTCACTTCTTATTTTTATCGATCTTCTATTTGACTAATTAGTAAAATAAAAAGTGTTTAGTTTCAGCTAAGGAGCTGCATGATGAACTTTAACGGCAGTCATTTATCAGTTTTATCATTTTTAATTTGGAAATGTTGACTGTAAGGCAGTTGCTGCGAGTTAATTATCACATCAAACTAACAGTGTACCTTCTGGCTCTTAACTGTTACAGTTCCTATGTCGAATATTAAATATATGTATAAGATAGTAAATACTAATCATTAAAACAATTCTTCCAGGTACTGTAATTTACATGTTAAAATATTCAGAAACAGATTTAATTTCAGGCAATAGTTTTATCGACAAATTTACTTTGGAAGTTTCTATTTACAAGGATGCAGTGAATTGAGTTTTTCTTTATTCCTGACTTCTGAAATGAAAGAGTCTCAACAAAAACAGTTCAGGGTTTAAGAAATGATGCACTTACAGTACCTCATTAAATTTTTTTATTGTCCGTAGTCATTTTTAATTTTCTCTCTGCCATATTAAATCAATATAGTTTCCATTAAGGGTCAATTAATCATCTTAGAACTCATTTACATGCAGATTGGACAGGACGGATGGTTTATTACCACAAAGACGGCTTATGAAAGCTTCTCTCTTTTTCAACGTGAAGTCAACCTTAGGGAATGATCTCCCTATATATATTTTTTTACTTGTAACCTGTTCGCGCTGTAGCTTAAAGGATCTGTTAGACCGTTAGTAAAGTCATCGTTTCGTTAGGATTTAAAGTTTCATTAATGATTGTCAGTGCACTAATGAATGTCAAATGTCTTAAGTTACGGTATTTTTAGTTTCACCTTTAAAGTATCACAACAGTTTTTAAGCCTAACGTAAAAACGATGGATCAGATAAGCTACTACGATATTATGTAGCATTACATATTAGTGATCTACCATAACAATGTCGTTTAAATGATAGCGATTCAAAGCTCTTGTTTAATTGTAATATGAGCGGTAGTTTCATTGTGGGCGCAGTATATTGTACAACTAGCTTTATTGATTAGTAGGAAGACAGTAATAATCACAACAATATCGTCTGATGCAACAATGTAGGTTGATGTCTCAGTTGGCGAGCAGCATGAGGAAATAAACGAGTGGTCTAACAATAGAGTTGGTTGTATGGATTATATTCTCTCGTGTGTACGTACAGGAAAAGGGAAGTTGGAAGGAAATCATGCAGATTCAAAAATAAGGAAAGAGACGGATGGATTCTTATTATTAGAATCGCTCTAACGGAGATTATCTTCCTTTTCAAAACCCATTAAGTTCATCAGAGGAACTTAATGGATTTTACATTTTGCGATAAGCAATACTTCGTTCATTTGAAGAAAAATACTTACAAGTAAAATGGATAATTTTCGTTAAATGACGAAAATAATGTTCGCTAATTTATTTTAGAGTAGCTTACTATTCAGCAACTTCTATTAGCGATTATAATGTTAGTAATTTTATTTGTGAATTCGAAAAGGCTGAAATCACATTTGCTCTACACGACATAATAAAAATTTGTCTATTACTAATGTCCATATGAGATCGATGAGATCGAGCATATTCTCCTGTGTTTCGACTATTTCTTTCGTTAAAAATTTAAAAAAATATATATATATATGTTAAAGATACCAAGCAATTTTAAACCTGGTTTTACTCCATTTTTTCCAAGTAAGCAAACAGACAATATCAAGTTTGCGCCTGCAATTTATGCAAGACTAGCTGATCCCACAGGTAGTGCAAGACCAAGGCAACTCGTGGTAAAAGTGGAGCAAGCTCTGATCATTAATCTTAATATTTACCCTTAATGCCAAAACACATCTCCAAGAAGGGGATGTATGTTGTTTTGTATTAAAGGCAAGGGGCCACTACCCAGACCGGTTTCGACCTTTATTGAGGTCTCATCATTGCTTGGTATCTTTAACATAACTATACCCAAGTTAAAAATACTTTCTACATCTATAGCTCCTCCTGAGATTTTTATTTAATAAGGTATAACACCTTATGGTAACTTGTTTTGGTAAAATACTTACAAGCTCTGCATTACTAAATCTTGGTATTTCTAGCCTGGCTCCCACTGATGAGACCCTCAATAAAGGTCGAAACCGGCCTGAGTAGTGGCCCCTTGCCTTTAATACAAAACATCATACATCCCCTTCTTGGAGATGTGTTTTGGCATTAAGGGTAAATATTAAGATTAATGATCAGAGCTTGCTCCACTTTTACCACGAGTTGCCTTGGTCTTGCACTACTTGTGGGATCAGCTAGTCTTGCATAAATTGCAGGCGCAAACTTGATATTGTCTGTTTGCTTACTTGGAAAAATGGAGTAAAACCAGGTTTAAAATTCCTTGGTATCTTTAACATAACTATACCCAAGTTAAAAATACTTTCTACATATATATATATATATATATATATATATATATATATATATATATATATATATATATATATATATATATATATTGTTATATATATATATATATATATATATATATATTGTTATATATATATATATATATATATATATATATATTGTTATATATTGGTATATTGTATTGGTATATTTTTTTCAAACAGTGCTCTATAAAGTATGCACGGGCACGATGCATTCTTATACCCGTTTTTCGATGGAATGCTCGCTGAATTTTGCCAATATATTCGGAAATTTTACGAAAGGCTAATGCCGATCTTCCGACTAAACTAAGAAGAAAAACGTAACTATGTATTTAAACATAATGTAGTTAAAAGAATCCAGGCAGAATATAACAGGTGTTGGAGAGGTGTTTGAGTTTTTAATTTTCGGTAAACTCTTGAGTCTAGAAGATAAAGAATGTATGGACACTTTTATAATTCTCTAGGTCAATGTAGAGTGTTATTAATGAGTCCGCAATGTCATCCAAGTGGGATCTTCATCAATCATCCCATAACGACATTTAAGATTCCTTTTATCTTAGTAAGATATTATAGTAAGTCTTACTTTTCATATATACTCTAGAAAGATTGAACACCATTGTCCTTATGGGCTGGTTGAATGCATTCTTTTTATCGGAAGATAACCTGCTATCTGGCAATTGCGCATGAGCTAGTAATGAAAGCAATTTTAACGTAATTTTATTAGCTTACTCAGCGGGAAGTCGCTAGCGGTGCAATGGGGTGTCTTCAACTTACAGATTGCTTCTGTTTCCCGGATCTATACATTTTTGCCGAGGGATCATTATTAGAACACTTTTAAGGCTCTGGAAAACTTGTTGGTAACAGCTTCCGATGGTTTGAAAAATACCTTCAATTCACAGTTTCTCCAATTGTCAATTAGAGAAATTCTTCTTGCATGAATATGAAAAGCCTCGCTCTTCGTTATGTAGTCAATACTGAAAGTTTACTTAACAAATTCCAGCTACGATACTAAAGAAAGGTGGTCTTCATCGACTTAAAAGTCTGAAATATCTTGCCGAGAGCAGCTCTTTTTTTTTTTAAACTAATCATTTTGAACTAATCATTTTACTCTTTGTGTTATTTTTTTATTGAACGTTTATAAAAAGCTTCTCTGTCATTTATTATAATAATATATGGTTAGAGAATTCAACTCAGTGTCGCAGAAAAGTTTGCAACCTTTTTTGCTATGAAGTGAGTTCAACATATTGCGCTAAGAGCATTGTTAACATTTAATCAAATGAATATAAAAAATACAAAAATATTTTATATAAATCCCACTCATAAACGGAAGATTTTATCCGTATTTTTCTTAAGATTAGAGCCGGAAGTTGAGTAAGGGAGAGATATATCAGAAACTATGCTGTAGGAATCATACATTAACGTTTCACAAGCTAATTCAGCTATCCAAAAAAAAAAATTCAGGGTTAGTGGCCTTATTCAGCGTTGAATTAGTGAAAGTAAATTCCATATTTAGTTTAATCCTTTATCCAAGTGTAAACGAACAAAGTTTGCACCTCAAATATCTTCAAGATTGGGACAACTCGTAGCAAAGGTGGGCAAAGCTTCACATCACTTGCCTTAGTATCCCATAATAAAAAGCACATCACCTTGCGGATATGTATAATGCTATGTATTATGGGAAGGGTCACTACCCAGACCAGTTTCTCTGTTTAAGTGCGGGGTTACCTCTCCAAAAACTGGTGAGATCCCAACAATGAGCGACCCTGAGGATCAAAAACTCAGCGTTGTTCCCCTGAGTAACAGGCTCACCTTACCACTGAAAACAAATCTCAGCGTTGGCTCTATTCCTTGGCAAGCTCATCCCCACCACCGAGCACAGCATCTCATATTTCATCTCATATTTCATATAATGTATATATAACTGCATGGATTATATTTGTTCTACGTAACCTTGAATACAAGTCACACCAATGTGCTTTTTTACGGCGTTGCTTATCCTTAGCTTTCATTTTCTCCTCCCCCCCCTGCCAATCGTTTCCAAAAATTCCAGGCGAAAGCTCTACATCTAAAGAAAATAATGGAAACTGTTTTTATTCAAAGTCACAAATCACGAAAAAAATGCAAACTTTGTAAATAAACATATTTCTTACCTGACTTACGAATAAAAGGGAATGTTTCCGTTTATCTTAAATGTTAGAAGATAAAAATAAATAGGTAAGAAAAGAAAACCTAATTTTAAAAGATGCAAACTACATTTAGTAAGCAAGAACAGTTTTGAGAAAATTTTAACAATGTTCATCTAATCGCCAAGAGTAAATAAAATGAGTATACCCCAAACTAAAGAGAATCTCAATTTGCTAACTTCATCGGTGATTTGAGTTCTCCATCCGTGATGTGCTCATTCTTTAGAAGACTCCTACTCAGTTATCGAAAGTGATTAAATACTGAGAAACAGAAGTACTAATTAAAAAATGTGGACTGTGAAAAATTAAATGCCTTACTGCTCGCGAGTGAGTTTAGTTGAAAGTGTTTCGACCATGTAGGAAACGTTTTTTTGAAACCACTAAGCAAAAGACAAATATGAGGTTTTTGTTTTGTATTTTTATCGATTCGACACAAACTAACTTTCATACTAGCTAATATACAAACTGCACTTAAATGTACAAAAACTGGTCTGATTATTTCACTGTTCATGTAAGACACCCCATCTCCGATTATGACTATTATAAATTCATCCAATGTGAAGGAATATATCATCCAATGGGGAGAATGGGCTTTCAGTTGTACGAAAAATCTTCTGATGCTGAATTTCTTTCTCTCGAGTTTTGTTTTGTTTTTCCACCCACGAAGGGCTATTTGAAAATTTATAGTACTACACTATGGATGGGTTAAGTATTATTATTATTATTATTATTATTATTATTATTATTATTATTATTATTATTATTATTTTGTATTTTTAATCTATTTTGTAAATATCCGTAAAGCTTATTTTAGAGACCTGACATGGAACTTTTTCAAGCCACTTCAGGCCTCCAATAAACGTGGAGGTGGGCTTACACCAGCCAATGAAATTCATCCTCCTCCTGTAGACAATCACAAACATCCATATCCACGGCTGCAATCGAACCCGCAACTTGTTACTTGCAGAAAGGGTACGCTAACTACTCGACCATCCTTCTTCTTCTCCTTCTTCTTGAGCTTCACGAACCCTTAAGGTTCTTAGCTGCAAGCACCACAGTTCTCCATTTTTTCCTATCTTTAGCCGACTCCTTCCAGTTTCGCAGCTTCAGCTCTTTCATGTCCATTTCAATGTTATCCATCCATCTTCTGCAGGGTCTTCCTCTAAGACGTCTTCCATTTGGGTGATGTAGAAAGGTTCTCCTCACCAGCATATGATCTTTCATGCTTTTCAGGTGGCTTAACCATCTCATGCGACTAACTCTGATTTCATTTATTATTAATGGCTTCTTATAAAGTTCACAGAGTTCTTTATTCGTTCGCCTTCTCCATTCATCTTTCACAGGATCTTTCACCAGACCAATATTTTTCTTAAGATTTTGTTTTCGAAGCTTTGTAATTGATCTTCATAAGCTTTTGGTATATTCCATGTCTCTGAACCATATAATACGACTAGTCTAATTAGCATTCGGTAGGTATTTATTTTATATTTTTGGATCAGAGGGGTTGCTGAAGTGAGAAATACGATTTATTACCTGCTTGGATTTTCATCTTTATTTCTGTTTGGATCTTATTATCTTTAGTAATTATAGAGGTTAGATATTTAAATTGTATTGAGTTTTTCAATATCATGTCAGCAAATTGAATATTTGATGGCTTATTGAGATCATTATGTCTAGGTACTTTTAAATATTCTATTTTATTTTGGTTAATATTAAGACCTATTTTTTCGGAAGAGGTTTTAAGGTTTATAAACGTTTCAGTTATATCATTATGCACTTTCTGCTATAATATCAATATCGTCTGCATACCACAAGAATGATGCAGAGCATTACATAGTATATTTCGTTGTTTCTCGAATTACTTTTTCTAAGGCTACTGTATGTTGAATAGTATAGGTGATATCACATCTCCTTGTTTTAAACCTGTCGAGATATTGATTGGCTCTGACAATATGTTGTTAGCGAGGACTCTACATTGATTTTCCTGTTCACACATTTTGATCATTCTGATTAGTTTTTCTGGTATTCCAAATTCCTTCAAGATATTCCATAGACTTTCTCGATGTATACTATCATATGCTTTTTGGAAGTCAATGAAGAGATTATGACTTTCTTTTTTTGTATTCCCATTTTTTATCTAGAATTTGTCTCAAGGTAAAAAGGTGATGAATGGTTGATCGATTTCTTCTGAATCCTGCTTGATATTCTCCGCGAATTTCCTCTGCATATGGGATAATTCTTTTTAGGATAATATTAGACAGGAGTTTTTAACTGGTAACTAAGTAAGTAACTCACTAGTAAGTAACTAGTGAGATGCCTCTATAGTTTTCACATTTCCTTTTATCTCCTTTTTTTGTGGATGGGGATTTTTACTGATTCTTTCCAGCCTTCTGGAGTTTTTCATTTTTCCATATGAATTTAATTAGTATGAACAGTGTGTTAGTTAATTCTTTTCCTCCATATTTAATTTATTCAGATGTAATTTTATTAAATCCTGCAGCTTTATTATTTTTAAGAGTTTTATTGTTTTTTTTTATTTCACTGAATGATGGCTCTTTGACTTCTGGTTCACAAGTAGAGTAAATTCTGACTGGGAATGTTGCTTTGGGATTTTGGCAGTTTCGAAGATGTTTGAAATATTCCCTTCATATTTCCACCATCGTTTTGTCATTTTCAATAATTTGTTCTTTAGTATCATAATTATTGCAGTTCTTGACTGATAGCCTGTCTCTTTAGTTTATTTATACCTTGAAAAAAGTTGCTTGCATTTTTATATCTATTCTCTTTATCAGTTTTATCAATTAATTCTTTTATATGTCGTCGTTTTTCTTGCCTAATAATTTTGTTTGATTCTCTGCTAGCAGATCTGCTTTCAGAACCAAAAGGACAACAATAACTATCAAAACTATAGTTTTGATAGTTATTGTTGTCCTTTTGGTTCTGAAACCATTTAAACTTTGTTTCTTTTTTCATTTCTATTGCTTCTTTGCATTTATTATTCGGCCAAACAGGCCGGTAAAATACACAATTTCATTTTTTTGTTATATAAACATTTGAATCAATCAGAAAATATCTTATCTTTTCATTTTTTGGAGGTATACATGATGTCCATAGTCATCGCAATAACACATGTTCAACTGTATAGGAATAGGAAAGTTATTAAACTTGGAACACTATCAGGGACATGTTGAAATTATTAAAAAACCTATAAGTATATGCTACCAGTTCCTTGAAATGAGTTTCACGTGGTTGTTTCATGTGCTTTACCCCCTACGATTGGTTGAGTAGAATTGATTATATTCTACACAATACAATAAATATGTTGCGGGTTTTTCAATCTTTTCAGCATGGAGCTATTTATGAAATTAAATTAAAAAAGGAACCACAGTGCATTTTAGTTGGTAAACCTGGGGTTTCGAATCTCGTCTAGAATGCGAAGAATCGATATCAGGATTTTTTTAGCTGCAGGCGAGTTAGTCGACCTCGTACGGAGACTGCAGGTTTTTTTTTCTTCTTTTTTCAGAAAATTGATTGTTTTCATTTCGCAAAACAGACAACGTAGCCAGAAAGACATATGCAGTGTATGGTTTTCTGGTGTGTCTCCAGTGGGAAACAAACAGCCCTTTCTTCAAAAAAGCCTAAAGAGGGTTTTCGGATTGTGTGGTGCTTAATGCACTCGCACGACTCTAATCTATGTGGTTATGATTGTCATAAAGAAACGCTCTCTCTCACACAAATAATCACACACATTAACACTAACTGAGAGATAGAGAGAGAGAGAGACTTCTCTCTAATATCTTGAGATTTTTTTCTTATTAAAATCGTAACGATAACATGTTTAACACGATTTTTGTTTTCACGTGCAATGTCATTGTTGATTGTTCGTACACTTTCAAAATTATTATGCATTGAACTATAAAATTCTCATTGTGTTTAAGCTAACTTTACGAAGGTTCTGTCTTCATGCAATTGATCGTAAACGATTTTATCTAAATAACCTCTGCTTTGGTTTTAGTTTGATTATTTATTATTTTTAAGTTGAAATAGAAACATCGAAAACAATTTTTTTCAAAAAAAAAAAAAAATTACTCAAGTCTGTTCCAAGAGTAAAAGGTACAAAGGACGGTCCACAGACAATTCATCGCGGCGCGGACAATTAATCGCGTGAAAAATTCATCGCGTAAAAACATTTGCTGAAAATGTTATTCGCTAGAAAATTGAAATGATATTGCATTGATACCGATATGAAAAGTAAATGCAGTGCTACATAAATTTCACAATATATATATATATATATATTTACTTATTTATTTATTATTTATTTATTTAGATTTTCATATTATTTTTATTCTTATATTGCGAAAGTAATATTGATTGGTGAGTTTCCTAATTTCTCTATCGTCTTAAAAAGTTGTAAATATTCTTTCTTACTTAGATACTACAGGTTCTGCTGATGGAATATTAATATTTACAAAACTGGAGTAGCGTGGTTTAGGGAGAAAGGATACCAGATTTAAGAACATATATTCTGCTAACTGATCTATTTACCATTTGCTACACATTCAGACACCTGTTCAAATTGTGTGTGTGTGTGTGTGTGTGTGTGTGTGTGTGTGTGTGTGTGTGTGTGTGTGTGTGTGTGTGTGTGTGTGTGTGTGTGTGTGTGTGTGTGTGTGTGTGTGTGTGTGTGTGTGTGTGTGTGTGTGTGTGTGTGTGATTCAGATAAAATATATATACATTTTATCTGAACCCTGAACTAATTCAGAAGGTCACGTGTTTCAGTTATTGAATACACGTGTATTTTGAAAATTACTGAACTTTTCCTACATAGAAAAATTGTGTTTTATGCGGTTATCGTTTACAGAGCTAGTTTACGATCATTAGAGCACTTTTGAGTAATTGTATTAAAGAAAATGATAATAAAATTACAAAAATGCTATCCTAATGATGAAAATTAGCATAAGTTAAAGTATAATCTCCGGCTGCAATACGAAGTCTTCATCTTTTCCTCCAATGCTAGTATTTGCAGACGAAGAAATTCATCTCTCATCTAATTACAATACTAACATCTAAAATTTCTTAGTGTCATAAAATACTAGTATTGGAAAAAAGGATAAAGACAAGTATTGAAGCCACAGATATTAATTTAGCGTCTGCTGAATTATTTACATTATTATGATGGCATTTATGTAATTTTATTATCATTTTCTTTAATATAATTACTCAAAACTGCACCTATGATCTTAAACTAGCTATGCAAAAGATAGCAGCGTACAAGATCTCTTTACTATGCAGGAAAAGCGCAGTAATTTTCAAAATATACGTGTCTTCAATAACTGAAACACGTGACCTTCTGAATTAGTTCAGATAAAAAATATATCAAACTTGGATAGATGTATCACTGAAAAATAGTGAACCGTTAGAAGAATAAATATTCTTAAATATTGTGCCCTTTCTCCCTAACTATTCTTCAATAGTTTATTCTCCATAATAACTATTCTAACTATTAATAGAATAGTTAATAGAAATAATAAGAATATGTAAATAGTTAACTATAAATATTAGTTGGAAATAATTATTATCCTTAAATATTCTTAAATATAAAGAACGCTAAATATAATCGAAATAATAAATAATACATAAAATATTTCTTTTTTATTTTTGTTTCATATATGGGAATAATGTGAAATAGGATTTAAAATTTTCTTTCGAAGAATTTTTCAAGCGATAAATTGTCCGAAAACGCAAAGAACTGGAGAATGTGGTTACACAGGTCAACCAAATTTGGTTTAGCATTGGCTGGATCGCATAAAAATCCAAATGATATGCACTGAAATAGGATATGATGTGAAATTTCATAGCAACAGTGAAACACGTATATGATATCTAAGTACGATATGAACTTTCATTTTAACAAATATTCCCTTAATGTTACTTTATGTCTTATGAATCCTTCCTCTACTATATGTTTTCAATTATAGAAATAACTGCTTTGCTGATGAAGTGTTCCATAGAGTCTGTATGTTTGGAGGGGTGTACAATATTCTATGAAACTCATTACAATATTTGTCTTAAGAATAATTTCCATTAAAAAGTTAGGATACTGATATTCAATGAACCTATAAGGCTAGAACAAAGAGACTGTAGAAGGATGAGATTATAGAGATGTCAAGAACTCAGGGGCATAGATCAAGATAGGAATAAATGGAGGACTTTGGGGGAGGTCTTTCTCCAGCCGTGTAGAGAAAATGGCTGATGATCAATGATGATAAGGCTAGACGAATTTAAATATGTTATTCCAATTGCTTTCACCCTGATATTATTTGAATAATATATTTACACATTACGTCCTGTGAGTTCAATAAAGTGGAATAAAATTAAAATAAATGTGGTAAATAACAAACAAAGTTTAATTTTCATTTCGAATAAAGGTTTCATATTTTATAGACACGTACTTCAAGCGAAAGTGAAATATAACTTGGTGGAGTGTTTTTGCACCGCAGAGAAAATTCATAAGAATGACGTTCGCAACTACTCATAATTTCTTCTTAGCATTTCTTAAGGCAGCAAAACACAGACTTCGTTTTTCGCCTTAGAGTAGCTTTGTGACATTTTTATCGTTAGGAGACAAGAAATAAATCTGGTCTCCATCTTTTCTCCCTATCCTGCCTTCAGCTTTAAATCTTCATTTTTGTTGCATCCATGCGAACTGGGAGCAGATTTAAAACAGCACTTCTCTGTATACTTCAGTGACAGTTTTAATACTCTTCTCCAAGAGACCGTTTCTTCTGAGAGTAGTAAAATTCCTCATTTTAAAACATAAAGCACATACGCTCGGTCACATTGTGTTAAAGAAACCACGAAGGAAATACTTTATGAAAAGAAATTATGAACAATTTAAATGATTTTTAGTAGTGTAAATATTTCGCATACACTTGTGATACGTGGAAGTTAAACTGACAAGAGCCTTTAGATAGAAAAGTTCTATTTTCATTGAAAATTATTATTTTCTCTCTCATCCAAATTACAAATGATATTCAGCTTCACTTAGACTCAAATCAGAAACTTGATCATTAAAGTTTCATCAAGGGATCATCCTCTAATAATCCATCCATTAATCTTGGCCGACACATTTTCATACCTAAAAGGTTGCATCAGATCAGAGATCTGCGTGGAATGCCTAACTCACTTCCATCCACCAGTGGCTTTAATAGGCACTTAAGCGCCCAATGCTGTCCAAGTATCCATGGACTTCTCAACCGTAATACGAGGATAAGGCGGTTACCCCTATGCCCCTAAGTATTCTTGTCTGTAATTTGCGTGTGTTCTACTGGCCGGTTTTTCTGTTTTGAGGGACAAAAAATTCTAATTTCCAAGTGAAAAACCCTCTACCTCAGTATAAGACCGGCTAATTCACCTTTCTTCGAAAGAGACCAGATAAAGGTTCATCATGTCACGGAAGGGAATCGAACCCAGGTCTTTCCAACTAAGCTACGGAGGATCCGTAAGTTAAATTATCTGCCATAATTATCTGGAAAAATCATAAAAAATCAAAAACTAAGGGATGAAAATAATAACAGATTCATAACTGTATGCCTACTTTTGCACCTCCCTCCCCCGTATATAAGGCAGAACACCGGAATAAATATGATAATATCATTTATTTTAATTGACAACAACAACATTTTCATTCTAATTGCACAGCATTTCTTCAGGTGTCAACATACGAACTACTATATATATAATATTATAGTATAAAATTGTATATAATTGTGTCATATTAATTATATCATATGAACTGTATCGAATTGTTAGATTTCTAAATTGGGTTTTTGAAATAGTCTTAAGTTCTCACAATATGCGTTTAAATGTGATCCACAATTCTGAGCTGCTTTTACTTTCAGCTTTACCTTCGAGAAAACATAAAAAATGAAGTACGCAGGATTTATATTACCCTGTTTTTATTAGCTAAGATATAGTTAGGATAAAAAGTAAATATTTTTGATAAGGCTATATTGTGTACAGACATTGTTTTACTCCAACTATGATTTGAAGGTCAATACAATTGTTAATTGTCATGAAACATCCCATTTCCAAAACATTCTGATACATCTTATCAGACATCGATAATGTTCGAAAGAATTCTCAGAAGGAAGCTTTTATTTTCCTCTTCCTGTAAGAAAGAGCGTAATTCTTTTTGAATCCGCTATTTTAATCCGAGCAATGCTGTATTAGAATTGTCAATTTCAAGGAGAATTATAAGAGAAATAATTATTTTTCACGACAGTGCATCCTAAAACATATGTGAAGTAAGCATTTTTATATCATCTTGTTCCTACTTCCAGTTCGCAATGTTTTTAAATTTCTGTGTATGTTTTTAAACTGATTATGTTTGTTACATTTCCAATGTCTACAAAGTATAAATGGGAGGGAGGAAGGAACCTCCTTTATCTAAAACTCACGTCAAAGAAGGAAGAATTGCATAAAAAAACTTTATCAAGCATAGCCCACCTTATTAACTGTAAATTATTTACTAAGCCCCTGTTAAGTCCTTTATTCCTGCCTTCATTGCTGTCCCAAATGCCTATATCAAAACTTTCTTACTTTCGTATGAAGATTCGGTCCCTTCTATAACAATTCAAAGAGTTTTGCTGTAAGTTGAAACATAAAAAAACTGTTAAAGTATCTTCGGTTCTGGGTGCATGTGAAACGTGAATAGAATATCGTAACTGAAGCTGTACAGTGACTACTAAACAGATCTGCTACCCTTCTCCCCCCCCCTTAGGGGAAAGGACTACACGCTCTTCCTATCTTCTAATATCCGATAATAAAGGATATGTTCCAGAAAGAACATGACATGAATGGCCGACTCAAAGATAAGAAGATAAAAGACTTTCTACTAGAAAATCTATTTTGTCATAAATATCTGCGATAAGGAACAAAGTGGATATTATCAGGACGAGGTACGAGCTTGAATAAAGAGATGTGAAAATTCTAAGAAGTTAAAGCAAATGAGAATCTTACCTCCTGTAGAATGTAAATTCTCTACGTAATCGTTAAGGACAGAAAGGATTCTCGCTATGAATAAATGTATTAAGACTCTACAGTTGTATAGCTCTGATGCTAACTCGAGATCAGATCTTTTATTTTCTCTATTTCACTATTATTCATTATAGCAAAAAAAAGTCTTCTAAGTCGTCAACTTAGACAAGTTTGACGACATACTTCCATATTTACATGCCAACAATAAATTCAGTGCACTATAATAATGATTCTGCTGTCGCCCAAAGGATATGATCAAGAAATTCTGGTTCTTGTTAAGTAACATACATCGTCAACAAAATAAAAAAGAGACGCGCCACTTGAGCTAAAAAGCATCTTAGGACGATATACTCCCCGCCAAAAGGCGATAATTGGTATGTATGCTGCAGAATCATAACTATAGTAGTTAACTAAAGGGAGACCAGGCGATAATATGCAATCTATTCGTTGTGACAAACTTCAACCCAAAATTAATTTGTACGCTTAGATCGAATATAAATAATTATCCCTCATTCTTTAAGTGAAGGTTCCCTACACAGAAGAAGCTAAGCATGAGCTCAGTGAAGTGAATGCAGCGTACTATGTTGGCCTTCTTTATGTCATCATCTTTATGTATCTAGAAATAATGATTCTTTTAGAATTTCACTGTATTTAGTTTTAACAGCAAACGCAGTTCATATTGGTATCGGTATTATGGATAACGGTGATTATATTTTGAGAGAAGAATGATAAGGCCCATAAGTGAAAAAACAATTTTGGTAACTGAGTCATTGAAAGTGTACAACTTAAATATCATGACTTTCAAAAAGATCAGTAAATCACAGAGATAATCCCAGGCATTTTAGAATAAACTCCCATAGTAAGAATACTGTTATAGAACGGACACTTCGAGATTAATCGGAGAAGATGAGCAAATGAGAACTTACAAGGAAAGTTTCGAAGTGTTTAACTTAGTTTTTTATTATTTTTTTATTTATTTTAAGGACGATTGCTAAGTACTATGCTAGTAGGGTGGATTTTAACAAAATTATTATTTGTTGCAATTGCACGAAGAAGTATTGCGTGATATAACATTAATTTAAAGTTATTCGTATGATAGATAAATTCCTTGAAGTGATGCAACATGATAAGTTAGAAATGATAATAAATAAATTGGCTATAGTACGAAAGCAAAAAAAACGCGAAATAGTCTCAAAATAATGATAATAATGATGTCACAATTCAAGTATTCAATTCCCAATTCCCAAAATGAGTATTTTAATGATTATTGTTTGTTTTTACAATCCTGGTATTCTGTGTGAAACTTGCAGAGCTCTTCCTGCGATCTTGTCGACGATCAGTAAATTAAATGACTGAATAATTTAATTTAATTTAGTTTGTAATTACTTGCAGTTCAGTAATTTACAGACAGTAGTTGAAAATTAAATCAAATTTATTTTAATTTGTAATTCGTAATTATCTTGCCTCAATTCAGTAAATTTAACCCTCTCAATTACTTTTCACCTCTTAGGTTTCAATGCACAAATGTTTCCTTCATATTTTCTGGTAAACCTTCTTCCACGAACTTTCTTATGCTATGTGAAGTTTAGGTGAGATAGTCAAATAAAGTGAATACCGGGCTATAAGCCTCCAATAAGTGAAGTTGTGATGACACATCGGACTACGAAAATCATTGAAAATTTAAAGACATTTTTTATGTATCTCCTGCCCACAAAAGATTGTAAACGATAGTCAATTAATACTGGACTTTGATAAGTATTTCTGATATCATTTTGATATTTTTATTATTTTTGGTGTTTTTTAATTTATACATAGTTAGGTCAGAAAATCCCGCTCTAGAACCCCTTAGCATGGAACTTTTTGTAGCCACTTTAGTCCTCCAATAAGTGGAACGGTGTTCTTATACTGGACAATAAAATTCATTCTGCCTAAACACAATAATTAAACATTTATTCCAAAGATAATATATGAACTCACAACCAGTTGATTGGAGAGCAGATACCTTATCCATTTTGTCAACCACTACGATATTTACAACATTTTATAAATTCTATAAACATTCTATAAGTCAATAAAATAAACAGTAGTTCTATACGAAATAGTAATAGATTTGTGGTATCCTCGCTTTAATCAAATGGCAATTATATCCTTTCTAATTGCTAATTAGAGTAAAAATTGCAATTGTATGAAAATTTTATGCTAATCATTTTACATAAATTTATTTCAGTTCAATAATCTATGCATCTAATATTACCGTACCCCTAGAAATTAAGAATACTTTTTTCCACCTGTTGGCTACGAAATTTATGGAATTCTTTGATTGTGAAGAAAAGCTAAGGTGAACATATGAATTGCGATAATAATTAATTTGAAAAAAAAAATATCCTGAAGCGAAGCGTGGTAGAGGGAGATAAGGAAGCTAGACAAATAGAAAGAGAGAGGTTGGACAAAGTTAATTTTTATGCTAAGAATTTTGAGAAATGCAAAAATCCTTATCTGTGATCTATAAATCTGACTTTTTCCGGATTTCACAGAATCGTTCTCAGATCGAGGTGATTCGTCATCATAATTGGATACAGTCGAGTCTGTTTTGTAAAGATGAGCTCTCTGTGCAACGATAACCATTAATTTTCTGTCCATGAACGTCATCTGACAAACCTCATGTGTAATCGTTTTCCCTTTTTTTGCGGATAGATCCTATAAACGATTGTTTTACCTTGGGGTCTAGTATACATTTGGGCTGAAATACTGTTATTAATCAAACAGGATAAGAAACTGAAAGGATAAAAACTTCATTCTTGTTTCATAGCTTATACTCTAACTTAGTTGATAAAGCTGGCTTCATTGATCAAAAGGAATTATCGGAGTGTCATCTCAAGTTCAAAACTGTTAATTTGCCGTTCTGTCAGATTTATACTTCACGAAGAGTCAATTACGTTTCTTTGTCTAAATGTGATTTTTATTTTTTTATTTTTTGTTTACAATGTTTTTTTTCTTCTTCCGATGATTTCCATGATCAATTTAAAACAATATTTTAATAAATATTTTCACGAAATTTAATTTGCTCACTTACATCCTTATCTGGAAATGAAATAATTTCTAATAAGATTAGATGTTTCTTAAAGAAAGATATATTAGAATGATGTATTAAAATAAAGCGATGTGTAATCGAATTCACTTGTTTAGCCTATTTAATAATTAGTTTTAATTGATTAGGACTTAAATGAAATAACAAAACTCTTTCTGCGTTCTTTGAAAGTCAGATACATCTTCTGCATCGTTATAACGGTTCATCGTCCGATACACAAACCTCCTACTGATCCCGAGTGTTTCTTGTGTGTGGAAAATAACAGGTGACTGAATTCCATCCTTGTGAAGTGCTATTAAAGCTACACTGTACTGATTGTCTCCCACACTTCATGTTAACCCATACAACTAAACAATATCTCTGTCGTTTTGCGGGTAGATCGGAACTGAGCACATGAAATTCGCAGTGTGCAGTATTTATGGCAAGACTGTGTAGTCTAGCAACCTTTCTTGAGTCAGAGTGAGATTATCATAACTGTTCTCGTGGTAACTTCCATATCACTTGATCTGAGGAAGACATGCTTCTAAGTTTGAATCTATTTATACTAACTAGTGAAACTTTTTATCCTAGTTTTGCTAATCAATTCAGATTTTGTCGATGTTTGGAGGATATGAATTTTTTTTTATACGTCTAGTACACTGGAGAATTGCGATGAACTGTAAAGATGACAAATACAGTGGGGATCAACAGCTTATCAATTTATAAAAACTTCATCAACTTTATAAAATAGCAACAAATGATTTTCAATCGTGTACACTTATGCTTCTCAGTCGGAAATATTTGTGGAACTATTCGGGGAGTTGGTCATCTTGTGATTCGTATTTAGTCAAGAAGAATTGTTTTCGTTAATAAAGCAGTCCAGTGATTCGTCGATTAGATCATGATTCAGAACGTTCGAATCGATTTCTTTAAGACTGATTTATACTCGTAATGATAAAGGTATCAATCAATAGCTATGTAGTTACACAACAGAGCATTTATTATAGTCAATATATATATATATATATATATTACAAAGAATAGACTGTAAAATATTTTAAAATGATATAAGAAAAAATTTAACAGATTTCAACAATTTAAATAAAGTATCGTTTATTTTATATATTTTATGCTCATTTGAAAAATTTACGGTTATTTTACATTGTTTTACTAGTTTTGTAATACTTTTTAAAAATATTAAATACGATTATGGCACCATCATACGAGTAAGCCAAATCTGCCTTCAGTCAAGAACAATTTTTCGAGTCAGGAAAAATTGGAGATAATTATATGTAGTAATTTCATGTAGAAAATACGACATACTTTTGCAGTCTATTTCATAGTAAAGGATGAAAGGTTATATAAATGCACGATGTATGCATTCATTATTAAGTTAGTATATAAATGATAGTGCCAGGTGATTGGTATTAGATGAATGAGGATGGAGGTATAGTAGTTAAAGATGTGCGGCTTCAATAGAAAACAGGAAATGAATAGGATGATAAGCAAATGCATATCATCCTATGCATTTGCTTAAGAATGAGTGAAAGTTGCGACGATGCAGGGTTTCGTACGTGAACATCGATATTTACTTTACATATTAAGCATATAGTACATGTTTAAAAGCAAGATTCTCATGATGACAACCACTATGATGAAATGATTCTTCAAGAGGTTTTCAATTAGACTGCATTGTGAAGAGTTGAATGAAGCATGAGGTTACCTGGTGTATTTTTTGCATTTTGGAAGCTCGGAAACTTTAAAGAAATGTAATGCATTAGTGTAACTGCACTGTTACAGAGAGGGAGAGCGAGGACCTGGAATTTTTGAATGACGATGAATACGCAATTAAGTGAGAAAATAACCCATATTGTGGTTTTAATACAGTCTGTTAGTAAAAGATCGTTGTCTCATAGTCTTGTAGGGGACAAACAAAATTTCCTGTTTTCAGCAAATGCCCGAATCATTTAAAGAAGGCTCTCCGAACTATGCCCATGGAATTGAAGAGGATTGGTAGTGGTAGTCACATACCTATACGTAAAATAAAACTTGCTAATTCCGTGGCCAGTATATGTAGTCTGTAGACAATTAATTTCCTCATTGGAATAAATAATTTGAAATAAATATCTATTCTAGTGACAAAAAAAAAAAACAACAGCTAACGCCTATTTGTTCCCGTATAGGGAGTAGGCGGGGCCGTTTACGCTATCTAACTTTTGGAGACTGAGTGGGCAGTTCAATCTCCACTGGTAGCCAATCAGAGAGATAGCTGGCCCAAGGCTATCACTGATTCATCGGTACGCAGTGAAGAAGGCGGCAAGCTAGTGCCGCCATCTCGTGGTCCCTAACCCTAACACAATATTTTTAATGTCTGAAAATAGTGTGGGTTCGACGGTCGATTTTCTTGAGTTTACGGGACGAAAAACATGAGTTTCCGGGAGAAAACACCCGCTAGCCCGTGCTAGAGATTGATTAACTCGGGAACCGGTCGAAAAAAGGTTTAGCAAAATGTCCTCTAGTCGGCGACTAGATTTGAACCACCAAATGCTTTCTTCGTGCAGTCAAGCGCTGTAGAGTGCAATCGCCTCTTCTACTGAGCTACACAGGATTTGCAACAATCTGCAATAAAATCACATGTAACAAAGTGTAACTCTCGTCCTGACAGCAACTACTAGAATCAGTTGTCTATCTATTCACGGTTCTACCTTGGTGTAAGAAAAAAAAACACTTGTAATATCATGTTCAGTAATCTGGTTTGCTGTTTTTCTCAAAGAAAAAAAAATTATCTAGGGTACAGAAGGG
Organism: Typopeltis vanoorti; assembly: GCF_054136105.1. Taxonomy (NCBI): domain Eukaryota; kingdom Metazoa; phylum Arthropoda; class Arachnida; order Uropygi; family Thelyphonidae; genus Typopeltis; species Typopeltis vanoorti. The sequence goes on along the minus strand of NC_143552.1, from coordinate 147,189,421 downwards.
CAACCGACTAATTGACCTTCAGCCCTTCCAGATGTTCCTAATTTTAGATGCGAACTATGATCATTCCAACGAAACATTACATGTAGTTTGAGTATGTAAGTAACCCCAAAATTGTGCGCATGAGTCTAAATTGGGTCTACATTCTCAGGTTCCTAATCCTAAAGGTTTTATAAACTCAAGCCATAAATTCTACATATTACAGATGTCTTCTCAATTAGGTTTGCCAACTGAATACAGAATATTCCGTTCATTACTTCACATGTTTTTTTTTAATCTTTTCTCTAAGTGAAAAATGCTACTACATTAATCCAAGTAGAAAGTTATCGATTATATAAGAAAAAAATCTTTATTTATTACATAGAGACAAAAAAAGCAGACAGTTTTAATCCGACATTGCCTCTCCATATATTATATTTTGTAAAGATATTCTTTGTTTTTTTTTTTCTTTTTTTTTTTGACTGATTGTCTCTTTCCCTTTATCTGCAAAATAAATAAAACTAAAGCACCCACTCGAGCGCGCACCTGCCCACAGACACACTTAGCAATAACAGTTTAATTCCCGTAACTCACCTTCACCAGATCAACACTAGGAATAATATGAATAGGACAGTAATAAAGGGATTCCAGTTTTTTTTTCTTTCTTTCTTTTTTCCGGAATAATCTAATCTCGTGCTAACAAAAACAAGCCTGTTTTGGTACTCTCGATTTATATTAAAACTTGAATTTATTATATCTGAACGTGCTGTGATAAAATACATTAACTGGAAGTCTGAGTCTCCGAAACTGATAAAGAAACATAAATGATCAATAAATTCCTTATTTCTAAAGAACTGCATTAACATGAACATCGATATGGTAGCAAAACATAAATTTGCAAAATATTCGATATTTTTAAAAATGGGAGATAATTATTTTCAAAGAGAAAGTATACTGATATCGCGAAAGGTCACAAGAACACAACCTAATCTTTATGTATTGCCAAAGTTACCAGACGGAAATGAATTTGTTATATAATCTTCAAGATTATATAACATTTTAGTCTTTTAGTATGACATAATTTCTCATTTTAACATACAAATCTGTTCATAGCTGTTAATTTCAAATTCATCAGAATGTGAAGAATGTTCTAGAAATGTACTGTTTAAAATGCATAGGCATAGGTTAGAATAGGCTGATGGCAACAACAACAGTCCTGAAGCGCCAAAATAATGCTCCTCTTTTCCACCTATCAATTGTAACAGTCGAATCTGAGTTTCAAAATCTTATACAATACACTATCATAGTAACACATTAATTTTCCAGAAAATGCCGAACAACAGTAATAATTCCATATCAAATCAAATCTTTGCATATAACATATATTAACAGTAATTATAATAACGTATATTGAAAACAACACATCAATTATATGAAATTCATGAAATTCAATTCATGAAAAATATATATTAATTATCAAATTATACGCTGCGTGGAAAGAGTCAAAGAACACAATAGTGTGAGGAACAAAGAGCCCTGGTACCCATCTTATTAAGATTTAGGCAATCCTACGGTGAATACTTTCCACAAGCGTACAATAGCGATCCATGAGAATTTTGGACCATTCTTCCTGTAGGTAGGCTTGTAATGAGGTTCTTGACCGTTGAAATCGTCAAGCCAACATTCCTTGACCTCATCCGATGCTCTACATAATTTCATACTGTTCAGACCAAGGTTCTGTCGAGGTCAGTTAAGTGTGGTGACGTTCATGTTTACAAGATATGCAGCTTCAGTAGCAGCCTTGTGAAACAATGCATTGTCTTGCTGAAAAAGACAAAGGTCAGTTTCACAAAAAAGCCGCAAAGTAGGAAACATGGCGTGGTTCAGAATGTTGAAATATCTCTCGGAGTTCAATATTCATAGCACCACAAACAGAGGTCGAGACCAAACCAAGAAAATCAGGCCCATACTATCACACCGCCACCTACGAATTGCATAGTTCGGATTAGTACTTTGGTAAGAGACGTTCACCAGGCATCCGCCACACCTACACCCATCCAGCCGCTGGCGAAGAAGGGGTAGCGTGATTCACTGCTGTATAACACAGCTTCCCAATCTTGCACATCCCACTGTACTATCTGTTCGCTCCACTGAGAACGAAACAGCATGTTATTCCTGGTAATGTGGGGCTTGCATATTGTGGTCTTACCATGGAAACGCATGTTGTTAGCCTCGGTTCTGAATATTGATGTGTAGATCCGTCTTCCGGTCAATCTCCAGAGCTCCGCATTCGAAGTATTGGCCGACGATTGGCGATTTGTACTTATTATTCTTCGTAGCACCTTATGGTAACGTTCAGTGAGTTTATTGGGACTGCCTGGCTTTCATGTGAGTATGTGCTCACTGACTATAGACTTGGAATGGCCCAATTCGTCAACAACTTGCGCAAGGGGTAGGCCTGCAACTTGGCATTCTATCACAACGTCACTTTCAAATATTATCAAGCCCCTTCTCACAGTCATTTTACCTGGACGCATTGCTGTGACTTTGTAACATCTTATCCCTCGAATTTATTTCTGCTCCAAACACGTGACTAGTTGCATGACATGATGCACCTTGCGCATGAGGCATCCATTGAATTCTTTCCAAGCCGCGTATATATAATGTGCAATTACGGATGTAGTTATCCTCAAATAAGCTTAGCATGCTTTGAGTATTAATGAATTGCATGATACCTCATATAGATATCCTTTTTAATATTATTATTAAAAAGGATATCACTTATTATAAAATATTTCATTTATTCTAAAAATGTTTTCTTACTGTAAATATAGTATTGCATATATTATTGTATATATATATATATATATATATATATATACGTGGGTGGTCTGAAAAGTTCTCGGCCTAACAATGAAAAAACGAATTTATAATTTCAAAATTATTCTTATTTTTCAACATAATCTCCAACAAGACTAATACATTTATTCCAGCGATGCTCCAGCGCCATTATCCCGCCCTGTAGTGGTTCTCAGTAAGATTTGCAAAATACTCCTTACAGCTGCAATCACCTCTTGATTCGAAGAAAAACGCTGGTCAGCGTTTTTCTTCGAATCAGGAAAAGTTTTAGTAAAAAATAAAACTCTTCCTTCGAAAAAGGAAGAGTTTTAGTTTTGGGAAGAGATGGAAGTCAGAGGGAGCCAAATCTGGGGAAGAGAGAGGATGTCCAAAAATTCATAGTGCAGATCCCTTAATTTTCTCATTGCCAAAATACCTTAGTGGGCAGGTGCATTATTCCGATAAACGATGATTTTTTTTTTTTTGCAAACCGGGTCTTTTCTCACGAATTTTTTCGTCTGGTCTGGTATAAAGATCGAAATGATATTCCCCGGTTATTGTTTTACCATTTTCAAGATAATTAATAAACAAAATATCCCAAAACATCGATGGCATGAACTTGTCTTCTGTGGCACTGAACAACGGGCTTCTCTCCACTGTTTTGACTGCTATTTGGATTCTGGTGTGCACTGGTTAATCGACGTCTCATCTATAGTAAGAAATCAAGGCACAAAATCAGTTTTGTTCTTGTTAAAACGCTCCAAGCACTGTTCACAGATTTCCTTTTGAGTGTGTTTTTGATATGCGTGGATAATCCTATTGTATTCTATTTTAAGTTAAATTATTATTATTATTATTATTATTAGTAGTAGTAGTAGTAGTAGTAGTATTCAGACCGAAGTAGAGATCTACCAGTAGCCTGTGAGGTGCCACATGGAGTTATTCTCTCTGCAACTCTATTCAACATATATATATGTACGATATTAATTAGCTACCTCGCAAGGAAGACAAGATCTTCCAAAACAGCTATAATATCCATTCATAATAATACAAGCATAGCTCAAATAAATATGCAGCATGACATAAATCTGCTGATAGACTGGCTCACCAAAAACTCCGTACACCTAAACTCAGAAAAGCCAAACTTAATTATTTTCATAAATCCACTGAATCGACCAGTTCATAACAAATATATAACCATCCAACATCTACTCTTCAACATAAAAAACACAGAGAACAGTAAAACTACTACCATCCCTCAGGTTGAAACAATACGATACCTTGGAATCTACCTAAATGCAGATATGAACTGGAATAGCCACATAAACCGCCCCACAAAACAAACTCCGAACAATAACTGGCAAACTCTACAGGTTAAAAGAAATAGTTCCCACACGCTTAAAAAATAATATACAAAGCACTATGCCGAAATATACTAAGATACGCTATAACAACGTATGCTTTTTGTGCACCCCACAAACTAAATAAATTAATGTCATTTCAGTACAAAATGATAAAATTGATCTTTTGGGAACAAAGAGACAATAACGACTTTATATATACTGCGATGTTAGAACACAAAATACTGATAGCAAAACATTTATGTCACTATGCAGCTTTGCTAAATCATTATTTCGATGGCAACCACAGGACAGTCAGAAATACATACCGTATAACAAGACCTCAGACAACTAATTATATCACATATAAATATAATAATCACTACGGAAAGGCCACTCGAAGCTTCTACATTCCCAGATATGATAAATAAACTACCTTTTGAACACAGAAACAAAAATGTGAAAAAAATTATTAAACCAAACTATCATACCCTGAAATGAGCCTTAAGAACATACTATGAACAAGAAAAACCCACCCTACACACTCTACAAACTTAATGGAACACAATATATTGGTTCAGGGTTTCAAGTTCAGCGGCTTGTCATGACATTCCAGATTATCGTGAGTGAGTGAGTGTGTGTCCCTGAGTATCAGACCTATCAAACATCAGCCTGCTTCCAACACAGTAATCAAACCAATGAACAATAAATAACCGATGTCATCCTCAGATAAGCTTAATGCTGTAGTTACAGCGCTTAAATACATTAAATTAAAAATTTTAAATATATATAATTTATTGTTATTGTATAAATGCTGTAAAATGCAATGTTATTCAAACGCTACTATAAATTACCAACTACTGTAACTATTATTAATACATTATACAGAAAAAAAGGAAAATTTGTATGAATTTCATTGTTACAAAAAAAAATCACAACTATATGTTTTGTAAATATGTAATTACAATATGTAATCGTAATTTTAATTTAAAAAATTGTATGTAGTATGTAATTTATCTGACTTTATCTGAGAAATAATAAAATGCTAAAAAAAGTATTAACATTTCTTGACAGTAACAATTACTGCAAAAACAAATCAGCTAATGTACATCGTTGAAGTTGTAATAACCAAAGAACTGCTATGTGCAAGAAAAATACAAATAAACGAAAATGAGCTCTTCCCCAAAGTAGAAATTTATTTAGGAATCAAAAATAAACAAACAAACAAATAAACAAACTTCAAGTAATTATACAATTTAAAACATAACATGGAAAATGTAAGGAAGAAAATGGGATGCAACCTTGAAACAAAATTATTCTCCTAAGTATCAGGAAAATTAAAGAATTGTTGCGATATCCAAAATGATCACTCACTAGGAAAGCAGACTTACTCGCTATAAGTCAATAGAGACCAAATGTTCAGTTCATGATAAACTAGCATTAGTTTTTACTGAAATATTGATTGAAAAGTCTCCAGGCATTATTGAATGAACGAACCCAGAAGAAACAATCAATTGCTGGGAGCAGCCAGCTTTGGAGTAATTCAAAAGAACATCATAAAAATGCCTGTTGGATAAAAGATGTTGAAAAACAATTCAACAACATTCAGATAGAAGATTTGTTCGAGATAACGCAAGCAACGAAAGTGAAGAACTCCAGTGCACCGGACAAAGATGAATTGCATGGCATTTTGTTCAAATATGCGACCAGCAGTCTCAGTTGAAAAGTAAATAACCGAAAGAACATTTTTTGGTTTTAAAAGACAGACAGCAACGAACTATTCCATATACTTACCATGGAATAGCTTGACTATCAAAGACATTTATCTACTGGAATTCTAGAAAGTTGTATCAGTCATCATTTGGTACAATATCAGCTTTTGTCTATTGAACAAAAGAGTTTTTTCAAAAGCTCCAGAGGTACAACGACCAAAGTCGACGATATAATTTGGAAAAGTCATTTCAATTTGTTTATTTGACAAATATATATATATATATATATAGACCGGATAAATATGTAACAATGTCTATAGTTCGAGAAAAAATAACAAACAGCAATGAAATCAAATTTGCAGAGTGTAGTAGAATTGAAATACTTGAAGTGTTTGAAGAGTGCGATATTTTGAATGAAAAGTCAAAAAACAAACGTGGATCTGAATATATGAAAGGAATGAGGGAAAATTTTTTAATTTAAAGTCAATGAGGGCAACACACTAGCATTAATATACAGGGACATCCTTGTAATTAGATACGCAACAGGGAATCAATTGAACACCTGCCGATATGGACGTACGCGATCTTAAAACATGTAAATTAATTATAAAGAATTTTTCCTACCATCAACGCGGTGTTATGCCTTGATTATATTTATCCAGGAAAACTAGGGGAGGTGGACTTTTAAAAAGTCAAGCAAATAATAACAAGATGAATGAGTACCCTAAGATTAGCACAGAAAATATGCTAATTCAAGCTTACAAAGGAAAAAAAAAGCAGTAAATGTAATAGTCTAAAAACTAAACTATAAGGAGAGAAAAAAAGATCAAGCAGTTTGATAAATACAACAGACATGAACAATATTGGAAAAACGTTGAAGGAGAAGAGACAATCGCTTGATTTAGGAATGGTTTCAATAACATGACATCTAGAAATAGGATGCCAGAGGGTTTGATACTTGCTTCTCAAGAACAAGTATTAAAATGAATGTGATAAACGAAAATTGCAAAATATGTCATCAATCATAGCGATGTCGATTGTGCAGAGGAAAAGAAGAAACAGTGGACCAACTTATCAGTTCTTAAAGCAAGATTGTTGATATAGACTATAAACAATTAGTCTAAAAACATATATACTATGGTATTGCAAATGGTACTGGAACGTGTATAGGGAATGGAGTTTCCCATGCCAAATCCTTTGGAAATGTACAACTGAGTTATCGAAAACAATAATGTGAAGATATTATGGGATTTTAAAGTTCAAACAGATCTGTGTCATTATGTCGGACATTACTGTAGCCAAACAATAACATGCATGGTTTAATGACGTGATAGGCTTAACAGAAGACAATAAGGCAGAGAAAATAACTCATGAAAAATTTGACAAAGAATAAAGTCTAGAAATTGAAATTTCACAGATTTAAAACAAAAGAGCACAACAGTTGTAACTGTGATACGACCAGTAGGAGCAATATTAAGACATTTTATTAAACAACTGCAAACGTTGAGCCTCCCAGATATAACAACTCCAGTAAACAATATTATATTACGAACATCTCACATTTTCTAGCGATATCTTATCGATTCCTATGCTTTTGTATAAAGCCAAAGTTGGAACACATTTGCGAGTCAATGATATGATAATTTGGCTACGACTATTATGTATTATTAATTCAATATATAAATGATGATAATAATAATAATTTACGACAAAAATAATATCACGTAAATAAAGCATCTGATATATCCTTATGAAGTATACAAATTAAAAAGTTATTGAGGGAAAATCTTAGAGAGTTATAAATAATACTTAAGTGAGAAAAAATGATGGACTGACAAATATGATATGATATAAAATTTATGAAAGGTTCTTAAACTAAGTAATGGTAAGTAGTGCCCCAGTGATCCAATCAAATATAAACAACTTCGAGAGGCTTCACATTATGGGACTTCCTGAATAAATTAGTCACTTAGAATTTCCATCTGATTAGGTCTGGATTCTGCAGTGTGCAGCGGTGTCATTAGATCCAATACATTATCCACTCTATTCTGCTAAAGCATTAAGCAATTACTTCTGGTGTGTACGAGTAAGCGCTGAATCTTCGCACGATTTCCCGGCAAGGTGAAGGGTCGTTCATCATACGTCATTTACACGTGGTTTCCCTTATTTTGTAACAGCAAAATTAACTGTCTCTCTTGTGCGAACTATTACTTAGCATGGCTTAGCGGTTCTATTCCTTCTGCTGCAGTTACTGAACTAACAAGTGAAACCATGACCGGATGATGGCGATTCACATGCACTTGTAAGTGGATTAATTTTGAAATATGAGCTCTGAATAACTGTCTGAGATGACTAGTTTATCAGGCTTTTAAGACAATTGTGACAACAAGATCACGTAGTCTTTCAGTTGAATAGGCATTTGATCCCTACATAGAGGGCGCTGTTTAGCACTTCATTTAAAGTTCATTAATGCACAAACTTATTCAAAAAGGAAGATTTTTTTTCGGTTATTGTTTTGTACTAATAGAAAACTGTTGACAGATATTCTCATTATTCCCTCTCCATGGCTACTCACTTATCCCTGCCACCACACCGGTTACCACACTATTATCCTTATAAGGACTGGCTTAAAGGGGGCAAAGCAAGAATGCTTTTTATCTTCCCCGTTATCTGTAGAGGACAGTGTAGGGATAAGGTGTTATTGAGTTATTAAATTAAAGCTCTGATCATGGCAGGAGGGTAACAGCAATAGCCAAGCCCCAGTTAGAACTTCACTGGCTACAGCATTGCCATCCATTATCCTCCAAGGGTATTAATCACCGCCACCACTACACTATTATTCCTTATAAGGACTGGCTTAAAGGGGCGAAGCAAGAATGCTTTTCATCTTCCCCATTATCTGTAGAGGACAGTGTAGGGATAAGGTATTATTGAACTATTAAAGCTCTGATCATGGCAGGAGGGTGACAGCAATAGCCGAGCCTCAGTTAGAACTTCATTGGCTACAGCATTGCCATCTATTACCCTCCAATGGTATTAATCACCGCATCTCGCGGTCGATTAATTATAATTTTTCCGACCACCACACTATTAGTTCTTATAAGAACTGGGCGATTGACTGAGTCCTTGACTCTTTATCCCGTCATCTGAATGAAGAAAATCTGTGTGGATGGGGTGTTAAGGAGCTAAAAAGCTCTAGTCATGGCTGGGTAACGGCAATAGCCGCTTCATTGGCTATAGTTGGCATTTGTTACCATGGAAGTCCTAAAGAGGACTCCTGAATCACACTATTAGTTTGCATATATTTCATACATAAAAATAGTATATAAAAAGTATAATGGTGTATGAACATATTTTAATAAAAAAAATTGTTTTTGGTAGTTATCAAAATAAAAATATTTTGATAACTTAAAATGTTTAAATACTTTTTAAAAAATAATTAAAAATATATTAAACATATTAAAAAAATTATTATCTTTATCGTATCACAAAAAGATTTGTGTAGCCATCTGGTTTTTAAATTGTGAAATAATAATTAGGTGTATATGTTGTATATGCTATCATTTAAATAAAACTTGGCATCAACTTGGTTCTTTGAAAGAAAACATTGTATTTGTTTATATTTTAGAGCATTCATTTCCCAAAACGAGATTTTCTGTGGGTCATTATTACATTTTTGTGTATGCCAAAGCATAAACTTATATATATTGTTCGATGATAAAATTTAACATAAAAATCATCTTATAATTTTTAAATTAATATAAACAATCAAAATTCAACGACTAGCACAGTTTATTATATTTACAGTAAATCAGAAAATAAAAATTGAAAATTCATAATAAACGGGTTTTTAGTACTTCATTTTCTATTAAAAACTGAGATTATCTTCCCATCACTACCACTTTCCTACAGTTCAGTTTCGTTTTCACATTATCATAATATCGTAGTATATATAAATATACTACGATATTATGATATGGTAGTATATTTATATGATATCGACTGACGAAGGAGCCCTTCAGCTTCTTCGTCCGTCGATCAAAAATCTCAGGAAATAAGTCTAAGTGAAAATTAAGGTCCCAAACCTGTAGTGCCTTGCTAAAAGTTGATGAAATGGTTATTAATTTCAGCTGCGCTGTATCTTCAAAATCTATTCAATAATATCTGTGGATACGTTAGGGGTTTATAGTTATATTCTAGATTCTTTTTTCTTCTTCATATATTAATGATTGTACTTAATTATACTTAATAGTTGTAAATAGTTGTACTTTATTCCAGTACTTAAATATTGGAACGAAGGTCATTTTTTGTTCAATGCTTTAACAAGTTGTAAAAAAGACACAGCTTACTGAACAACGGTATTGAAAAACATCACGAAACAACTATGGCCTTGTGCTTTATGTTCTTTCTCTCTCCCTGACATAAATATTTTCGTAATGGCCATATCGATATAAACCTTCATCGTAACACGTCTGTTTATAAGTACAAATATCAGCAATATTTTAAAATGCTTCTCAGATCCTTTTAAATTCACACTCAATAATATTTTGTTAATCCTCCATGACTGCGATAATGTAATGGCTTTTAAATCGCTATTAATATTTTCATGATAGTTTTTCATTTTATTATTTCCATTGACTTGGACATATTCGAAAAAAATCACTTCTGTAGTTTTTGTATATGAGAAGCGTGGATGGCTTATAACTTAGAGATTTGTTTCATAATAGGAAGAACAAGTTTAAAATGATACAAAAACAACACCAGTCTTTATCTTCCCTAACTTAATTCATCATTACTCTAAAAAGGCAATCTACTTCACAGCAGTAATTTAATGTCCTCTTTAGTGAAAAACACAATTGTTCGTCTCCTCTGAAAATATGAAGAAATCTCTTGGAATTCAAAATATGAATGAAGCTTGATATATCACTGCATCTCAGAATATGAATACAATTGTGGAAATATATTAAAAAACAGAACTTCCTTCGACTGTTAAGTTATTTTCTTGAGGAAGGGATCTCAGAAGATCGGATTATTTTTAGCACTTTCAAAAATGCTTTCATGTGATGGAAATCTATTCCGATCCACACGACAAATAGAAGGATCATCCATCAGAACAATATCTTATTATCATTATGTTTGTTTCACAATCATAATAATATCTTATTACAATTGTGAAACAGGTGTGATGGAAGATCTACTCAGCCTTATTGCATGTTTCAATGTAACATCAAATGTTTGTTTTTCGTGTAAAGTTGTGATTCATTGATTAGCAGAGGTACCAATTTGTTAAATATTAAAATATAAAGTCAAATATTAATTTGACTTTATAACTTATTACTAGTATAAATTATGTATCAATAAATAAATAACTTTCGAAAAAATCCAAGGCAGTTAGTACAAAAAAAGTTAGTAAACAGTAACAATTCTTTTTATTCAGAAACCGGCGATTAATATCATCTTTAAAAAAAAACTTAAATGGAGCAAAGACCATAATAATTCAACAATTCAATGGTTCTGGTTATTGCACCATTTTCTGTACACTGTAGGCAATATGTCAGTGGGCATACATTATTACATATAAAATAAAGGCCCATAATATTCCTTGAATGGCTTTCATAACCATTAATAAATATCTTAAATGGTCATATTTTCATAAGCGTTTAGATTTTGAAAGAACGTTGTTAAAACAAATAGTTGCAGTTAGTTTGTTTCAAATGTATAATCAAGGTATTTTGTATAAAGTATTCGTTAAAATTCCACCAGTTTATTTTGATAAAAATATCTGCTTGGTCCCATTTGTGGAGTTTGAATGTAAAAGGAAAAAGAAGCTCCAGCATGAGAGGCTTTTAATTAGCTGTTCAAAAACTAGAGTAATAACACTAAAAGGTTGGTGATTTTTGGTGTTTTTTTCAGATGACATTAATTAAAAAAGAAGGAAGACTAATATTCTAAACGCTGCAGCTGTTCCTGTCTTACATCACGACAATATGCAAAACAGCTCATTAAAATATCCAACACGACAATAGGCTGCCAATAACTAACCAACGTGAGACTAATGAGGCACATGAAGAGATTTTAGAGTGGTATTATATCGATAAAAATCATTTGCGTAATGCAGAGAAAGGAGTTGAAAGTAAAAGAAACAAAAAAAAATCTTTTACATTGACATTTCCTCATGTTAATAGTAGTTAATTATAGCTCCTATTCAACATTAGCAGAGGCTGTAATGAATGTAAATTGCGTAACTGATTATGAATACAGAAAAAATGGTGAAGATAGGAGAAAATTAAAATTATGGTGACCTATTTTTTTTTTTTTTTTTTTTTACAATATCGAAAACTATTCTTACTTATTGAAAGAATAGCATACTTTTCTATTTGTGTTCTCCATCTACTGCTTGATACATACAATAATACTGTATTTAAATAATAACCATTAAATTGTATTGTTATATATTTTATTAGATATTTAAGTTAAGCTTTTATAAACTTAACTATTTATTTATTTATTTATTTATTTATTTCATAGGGTTCTCAGTAGATAGTCGTCTATATGTAAATCTAACACAGTTCAACTGTAAAGGGAATATTTTGTTTTATTTTAAGATTTTAATGTTTGGGAATACTTACTTATTTCATTACTAGATATAAAAATACATTTTCCATTTTCAGAAATACTCAACGAGTTCGAGATTTTATAATCTCCTCCAACCTGTAAATTGTCTTTCTACAGAAATCTCAAATTATTCGAAAAATAAACTTCCTATAGGACACTGGTAATCAATATCAATTGAAAAATCTGTTTTATTTTTAAGAAATGTTCCTCATATCACCGATGAAAATTAAAATTTGTGCTTTTCAATTAAATTAAAATTAATTAATAAATAAATAAATAATAATAAAAGGCTGGCCTGGTTGGCCGAGTGTGTTAGCATGTCAGCTCCCCAACCAAAAGTCTGCGGGTTCGAATCCCGCCGTGGGCATGGATGTTTACGATGGTTGGTGGGAGACGGATAGTTGTAGAGTAGATGCCCTCCCTCGATGAGACTTTGGATTCACTTGAGGTGTCACGTAATAATAATGGTGATGATAGGATATTTTTTCGGGTCATTCTTCAATCTGTGCTTTGGAATTTGTAGTTGTTATTAAATAATATTTTAGATGAATGTAATTAGAAAAATTAAATAATAAGCATTCTTTACAATAGACAAACATTATGTTCAATAAGCATACATAACACCAAGTTTTTCATTTTAACGATGATAAAATATGTATATAATGGGGAAAAAAAGCAGACTTTTAGCCGAAAAAAATATTAACGCCATTGCAAGCAAGGCCACAGGTGCTCATGTATTCGTTATGAAGAGAACTATCAAACTAGCCAAATAAACTATTTACTTCAAAAAGTACTGTTATAACAAATTAAATAATGATTGAAGACGACTTTATAAAGGTGTATTGGAAATGCGTTTGGATTATTGTACTACAAACATAATTTCGTTGTGAATAATTTTATTCTTTCAAATGATCCAATTGATACCTAAATGAATGAACTCAAAAGAATTTAAAGAAATGTTAAGTTTAAATATTCATGAATTTTCATCCTGTTAGACAAGATATAATTTGCGATATATAATCACAAACCATTTCTTCTTTTTGTCCTCCAAATAATCCAAAAGAAACAAAAACTGAGATGGCTCTAAAAACTTTGTAAGGAGTTCGAAAATCGGATTTCAGTTAATTCGTTCAATTGTAGTCCAGAAATAACTTTAGTAGGGTTTAGTGCCAAAGATTTTAACCCGTTTTGAGAAACACGCCTACAGATGAGTAAATTAAAAGTCAACATTTCTAGTTTTAATATCAAGATACATTTCTTTCATTATTCTTTATATGTGTTCTTTATATATTATTCTTTAAATATTTTTAGATCGATTAAAGTGATTTTTTAAATATTTCTAGATAGGCCCTCTAACATATCAGAGCCCACTTGTGGACAAAATATGAATTAATAATCCAACAATTCATTCTAAAATAAAGTACCATTACTTATTAATTAAATTACAATCAAAGAGCAATCTAACTTGGCTATGCTTAACCCAATTAAAGAAATCATTTGTCTTTAATGTGCTGAATGAACCAACAAATGGTGCATTAACTCTTAACCGATTGAGCAAATTCCATACGGAAAAGGTGGCAGTAAAATTAATGACTAGGGATTTCATTCAGATTCCAAGATGCATCTTCCGTTTCGTGATTGCGTGCAGGCAGAACAACATCGCGGCACGTTTTTTTAGATGACGTATACAGAAAAGGGTAGGCAAACTGCACGTGTAATGAATTGCACTAATACCATTCTGAGAAACGGCGCACATTTTTGTTACTGTTGTAATGAGTTAATCGTAATTACAGAAAGAAGCTTCTTCCCACCCAAACTGACTTGTTCCGTTTCTTCGTTCGTTTACTCTTGCAGATGAACTGTTCTCGTGCGGTGTGTAATACCATAATTAGTTTTTTGCCCACCAAACGGTCTCCGGTAATCCATCGATCAAATCACGCAGCGAAAATATCTGAAATATCCTGAAAGATTAGAACGTCATTCAGAGTTTGGATTTTTAAATTTAATGCGTAACCGTTGGCAACTATAGACTCAGAAATATCGAACATTTTCGCATGAACAGCAACAATCTACTGATCTATAGTACTGTTATGGACGCAAAAAGTTGTTTAAATGTTTTACTTAATATTAATTTAATATTATTCAGATTATTAAAATCGATAATATTATGAATCCAATAGTCTTCTTTCTATATATGACTATAAAATATGGTTGTATCTATAATATACTCTACACTCTTTCTTATTTATGCTAAATCGAAGCATTTCGGCTCCATATTTTAGTAATATTCTACATTCAGATTAACTCATAGCTCATAATCGTATTCATACATTCTATTTTCATACCTCATGTACAACACAAACGACTTTACCTCTTTCATTTATGAGGGATGTATTATAAGAAAAGTGCAGTCAGTGTAAATTTTCAGAAACCGCCTTTGTCTATGCTAGTAGCAATTTACAGCGACGATGTCCATCCCAATTGAGATTTACAATATATTATTTATGAATAGTTCAGCTTGGAGGAAATGGTATTTCAAAATTTATTATTCTGGAATAACTGATTGAATATCGAAGTAGTTTAGTCAAAAATAGACATATTTGGAAGGAAATCTCTTAAAAGAATGATTCGAAAAGTGAATTCAAGCACCTGTTTCTGTATCTAGATATGTATTAATTTACGTTTTCAACAAACCCATCGCTATATTTTCTGTTGTTTTCATGGCTACACGTACTTACTAGGATCAAGTAGCAGGTGAGAATAGGACTAATTTGAAGGCAGAGATTCACAGAAACTTGCACAGAATTATTCTGTATATTCAGTTACTGTAAACACCGCACAATCGTAGAGAGTAACGCGAGCGAGGATACTTGCATTTCCGGAGTGGGAAATTTAATTACCTTACTCGAAATAGTTATCTAGCAATGCAGGGAGAGTACATGTAATACACTACAGGGTTACGTATAAGCTGAAAGCGGATCAATGCCTCATCGATGTTGACCATCAGAATCATGAGAAGGATGTGAATTATTATTCGCATCTTTAACAAATAGGCAGGCAGTATAAACATTGTTATAACTAGTTAAATCTACATAGTATGTTTCCAGATGTACTGGACACTAACGCCTAAAGATATATTGAAATCTATGATCCAGTAATGTTGTAGGGAGAGAGGACTTGTATAACTACAACTCTACTACGAAACTTATTTGCTACATTTAGAAATCATTCTATCGAATTGGTTTATCTTATATAATTTTCAGATAATTATCATTGCAAGAAATTCATTGTGAATTTGTACACAGAAAGTAATTAAAATGTATACATAATTTACAGGTGTTTGAGGCTTTCGATCATTATATTTCCATCAAAAGATGGAGATACATCAAAAGCATATAGTAACCGTACACGTCCACTTTTAAAATTGTAATGATTCAGGAGTTTGTTTGAAGACAACAATAATGAGTATTATTGTTAGAGTCATTAGAGTTTGGATCTTAACTCAACTGAACATTTAGTGAAGAGGCATAACGGAAGTCATTCTTGAAACTGCATAACTGGCTACAATGAGATAAGTTTTGAATCAGTAATGGAAGGATATTTTAGCTGAAATATATTGCATCTAAATTAAATTTGCCAGCAAACAATATTATTGTTTAATCCTTTACCCAAAGAGCAAGCAAACTGTTAAATTTCCATCAATATGTTCTAATATCCCAAAATTCACAGCACATTTACTTTTGGATTCTATAAAGCTATGCATTATGGGAACGGCCACTACCCACACCAGGTTTGACTATACTGAGTTAGGTTAAAGTGCGAGGATAACTCTCTAAAAATTGTGATGTGATCTATATGATCCCTCTGAATCTCACTGAGTGATCCTAAAGGATCACTACTAAACTCATCACTCCTGGCCTGAATGACTCCAGGACAGGAAACTCAGTGGTGGCTCCACTTAATGACATGCAAAAAACCTGCCACACGAAGCAAACAAATCCAAAGATGAACATTATCGAAATATAATCAAGTTAGCCAGATCTCTTTACTGAGGTCTTATCAGTGAGAGGTATCCCGAGAAAGAAACCAAAGTTGAATTAATAAAGAAGTTTTATATTATCCATCTACAAGTATTTGTTTGCTTACATTTGGGTAAAGGATTAAAGAAAAATATAATTTCTTGGCAAGTAACCAAGTGGGAAAAACAAAACATTCGCTTTCAAGCAAACATTTTTCTGAGCTTCTCTTCATCACCATTTAAAAATTCATTTGGCATGAATTAATAATGATATATTTAGGAAATATATAATATAATAAAATGTTGTATAAGCATTTATTATTTTCAGACCAACTCTCCGATTTACAACTTGGATGCCAAAATTAAAATTGTTAAGAGAATGTATAGTAAAAACGATAGTTGTATTGTCATAACATTGAAATAAGTGTATTATATACATATCTGATTTTAGTACACAGATCGGGACCTAGAATATTATTCATTATCGCAGGTAAAAATCGCTGCCAGAAGAGACAGTTGTCTGGACTACTTTTACAAGTTTTAACGTGACTTTTTTAATCAGAAGAGAATATTTGAACCTTGTCATTATTAGTCTTAACTGACACGTAATCGAGTCTCTTGGACTTCAAGTCAGTAATTGAAAAGGACACGTTACTTTCAAATCGAAGAGTGAGACTTTTTCGACCCGTCTTATAAGTGTTTACCTATCGGTAAACACTTATAAGACCGGTCGAAAAAGTCTCACTCTTCGATTTGCCATTCAACCAAGTTCAATTTGTGGTAGGGCACTATCCATTAATGACGTTAAATGTAATTAATGGATAAGACAGCAAGATTGGTTAAGTCCACATGTAAGGGTTTTATTACGACAGGCAACTTTAAATTCATAACAACAATTTAATTATGCGTACTTTTAATTTTAAAAATTTTTCTGAAAAATAAAATAAAGAGAGGCAATCTAGAAAATATTAAGTATATTGATACAACTTCCTGAAATAAAATATTACAGGTTTTACTCGTGGCTTGAATATTGTTTATTCAGTGACATTAAACATTATTTCAATATTAATCATTTAGCATGTTCTGATTACAAAATAGAAATCTCTAACAACTAATGATATTCAAATATATAGAAATAGTTATAATTTCAAAATTTAATAAATATTTATAAAATAGTGTAATATAACTTAATTTTTCTTATTTCATTGATTTTAAGTGGTTTTGGATTTTTATTTAAAAATTATACATGGAATAAGAATATCTCTTTTTTTTAAGAATAACGTTTCAATAATAATATATGTGATGTTAAATTTGAATGAACTATAAAGGTAGCTTCCTCCTATAAATCTGCCCGCAAGCCAGATCGTTTGCCTTAAGACATCATGAACTTGATCAGATACAAAAACAGAGCTAGGAAAAGATTCCGTAACATGTGTGCACCACAAGATAAAATAAATATAAACAGATTAAATGGGGAAGTAAGAGATGCACTCAAAGCTCATAGAGACCAAGTATGGGTTGAAAAGTTATCCTCCATTTCACCTACTGATCACTCCATCTGGGGACTACTGAAAAATATCAAAAACAAAGACAGATCCCTTTCCCCAATATTCTCTGACCAGGGCCTTGCTCACACAGATGTAGACAAAGCAGAAGTTATAGCATACAACTTAGAGAAGCAATGCAGGCCTTCGTATGGAAACTTTGACTTTGACCACATATATAAGATTCACAGCAAGGTCAGACACTCACTCAAACTTCCTATCACCAGCATTGACCATATTGCACCGACATCACCTGCTGAGATATATGACATTATTAAAAAATTAAAGAACAAAAAAGCTCCTGGGCCAGGCATTACTAATCGGGTGTTTAAACTTCTGCCTCGAAAAGCAGTAGTGCACCTGACCAGTATAATAAATGCAATTTTAATATTTCCCTATTTTCCTTCCACCTGGAAACTGGCTGACGTAATTCCTATACATAAGCCAGGCAAAGACCCACACCTACCGCAAAATTATCGTCCAATCAGTCTCATCTCAAATCTGGGTAAGGTTGCAGAGAAGGTCATCCTCTTACGACTCCAAACCTCAGTAAATGAGCTAAACATCCTCCTTAAAGAACAGTTTGGTTTTAGGCAACACCATAGTACTACCCAGCAAATTCACAGAATTGTCGAATACATCACCACCAGTAAAAACTGGCACCAGTGCACAGGCGCTGTTTTCCTAGACTTATCGAAAGCATTTGACAAAATCCGGCATTTTGGACTCCTGCACAAACTTATCTCAGCCGGTACCTCACTAAAAATGGTTCATTTAATCCATTCATATCTTCAGAATAGATCAATGCAAGTAAAAATCAAGACATCCCACACAATCCGATGACTTCCATTTTGGCCCTGTATGCGGATGATACGGCAATACTAACCAGATCTCTCAGATCCCATTTCATTACCAGAAAGCTTCAAGAAAACATTCTAAAGCTGGAGGGTTGGTTCTCTAAGTGGAGATTGGAAGTCAACCCTCAGAAAAGCTCAGCTATTCTTTTCTCAAAAAGGCCAATGTCTTCTGTAGGAGATGTGTTACTATTCAATATTAAAATTCCCTGGCAGACAGAAACAAATTACCTGGGTGTAATTCTCGACAAAAAGCTATCTTTCAATCAGCACACCAAGTCTGCGTGCACAAAGGCATCTAAAGCCATAGCTCAGATCTATCCGCAAATTAATAGAAATAGCAAGCTCAGCAACAGAATCAAATTGCAACTATACCAGATTACGATTCGTCCTATAATCATCTATGCCTCTCTGGCCTGGAGCCACACCTCTAATGCTAACATTATCAAAATACAGCGAGTGCAGAACAAGTGCTTGAGAATGATTCTGAACGCCCCGTGGTATGTTAGAAACAATCAACTCCACAGAGACACAAATATTCCCTATATTTTCTCTTTTCTACAATCCTTAGCAACCAAGTTTTTCCTAAAGACGTCCACACATCCCAACGATTTGGTTCAGCAAGCTGCAGCATACGATTCAACGGACATATTCAAACATAGAAGACCAAAATCTATATTAGCATCCCATAGCGATGCATAATCTCCATGCCCATTCAGGGCGAGCAAACTGCTCATAAATTTTACCCTCACTGTAACCACAACAGACAGCGGGGAATATGAAAAGCATCTTGCTTCACCCCTAAAGACATAAATGTCAATTGTCAATTGTCAATTTGAATGAAATTAACTAATCAAAATACACAAAGCATTGGGAAAATTTTATGTATAACGGGCATTTTAATGGAACACAGACGCATACTCAAAACGTATTTCATATTTTTTAGCAACACTATGAAAATCATGACGGAAGTAGCTTGAGGAACACTAGAGACCGCCTTAGTGTTCTCACAAGTATGAGGGAACCGCGTCTTTAGCTTACAATTTTACTTGGAGAGCAAATTTATATATCTATTTATTTTATTTACTTATTCACTTATTAATATCTTATTCGCTTATGAATATATATTTTTTAATTTGAAGAGGACAGTATTTTGATTACAGGATACCCATACGGTGCATGTACATAATAACTAATTGGTGATTTAGGTTATGTAGTTAATGGGTGCGAATGTAGTGTATATGTATAAAGCCAGAGTTCCTACTAATGGAAACTTCCTCGCAAAACTTTATGGCAAGCGAGATGTAAATATCTCACGAACCTTAAAATTATTATATGCTTTAAGCAAACAAATTCAAGCTTAGATTCATCGTTACTAATATTTCAAAGAAACGGTTTAACCGTTTTTTTTTTTTTTGTATTATCTACGCATTTGACACTATGGACAATTACTGACTAGCATCATTCTTAAATACTTGCCTAGAATAGATGGTGAACCAGCTGACAGGACAGTATTTAGCATATACGCTGCGTAAGTGACGTTTAGGTATATCTGCATAAGGGATTCTAATTCAGTGGCTTGTATGTGTATGTTGCATAGTTTCCACTTTGATGTATCTCCCATCAGTGATAGGTTGTGAACCTACGGCAGTACGGTGAGCGGCGGCTAAGGAAGATTTTTTTTTATCATTATAAATAATTAATAAAATAAAATAAAATAATTAATAAATAGAATAAAATAATTAATAAAATAAAATAAAATAATTAATAAATAAAATAAAATAATTAATAAATAAAATAAATAATTATTTTATTCATGTATTGGGGGGTTTTCTATTTAGTTTCACATAGTCAGGGAAACTTGCTCTGAAAATATAGAACTTTTTTAAAGCCACTTCAGGCCCCGAAGAATTGGATCGGAGGTTCTTATACGGTTCTTGTGACAATGCTAAGTAATTTAATTTCTTATAAACTTCTTTTGATAATGACTGGTTCATTTCTATCTCGATAAATCACCTGATTCTTTCTTGCTACATGAGTTTTCATATCATTTTTCCCCCGCATTCTTAGATAAATCTATTCCGTGTGAGACTGGTAGATGACATTTAGATGACATTCTAAAGCCTTATATACTTCGAACCTAGTTATTTCCATCTAATGGGTTGGCATTATTACCGAATTCGCTACGAAGGAACTTTTATAGAAAAATAAAATAGATTATGGAATTTACAAATATCAAATAATGAGTTTTCTTGGAAAAGAGTAGACTATATCTTTCTGTGAAGATACTTTATTTGTTTATTAGTTTATTTGTTTATTTATCATGATGTGTATTCAAATAGTAATATTTTAATTTTCATGTGAATTGAATAATGAAAAATCACCATTTCAGTAAAACAAAATAAATAAAAACGTGGTCTTCCAGTACCAAAGTAAATTTAACATACAAACTAAAAGTAAATTGTTAGTATAATTTGTAAAGGTTCGTCTCTCTCTATCTCTCTCTTTCATTCTATCTAGTTTAAAAGTGATGAATATTTAATACAATTCGCATACAGTATTAAGAAGAGATTCTTATTAGGTCTCGCAAGAGAACTGAAATATATTCTTAGTTTCTGTTTTATTCTTCCATGCTAACCACAAATTTCTACGCGATAGCATTAATCTATTTCTGGCTGCATTGGGAGTTTTACCTGCAGTCAGGCATAAAACTGAAACCACCAAGCACGAAATGCTGTTTTAAATATTCATTAAATTGGTCTCGAGGCTAGAAATATTTTAGTTGGTAGCGAAGGCAAAGGTTTTTCTGTATTCACATACAAGAAATTTAAGACAGCGAAAGATTGCTTTCCTATTTATTCACGCTTTAGATCGGATATTCGAAATAACATCGCTGGATATCTGATTTTCAATTAAGAATTTGTTTTTTAATTTGTGAATTAAAGCGATAAGTTAGTTTTACATATTTTTGGAATAACATATTTAGGAAATAAGCACAATGGTGCTTATTTATATTTGCTATATCAACGAAAATTATTTACTAAATGAATTCGTAACATAGATAAAAATGAGAGGGTGAAGAAGAAATGTTTATATATCATATAACCAATGGCACAGTGGTGCTTTCTTAGTTTTGTGGTAGTGGGACACATGGGTGCAACCGATGCACTTGAACGTAATCACAATAACTGGAAATTACAGATTATATTGTTGTTCAGCCATTGTTGGTTGATGTCTTCTCCAATTTCCTCCATTCTTCTCTGTTCACTTTTTCAGTATCATTGAGATCCAGTCATCCTTAATTTCATTCTTTCCAGAATTTCTTTAGTCTTCCTGTAGTTCTTTCTATCTTTCCTGTATCATTCGGATATCATTCGTGTTCATTTTTGAGTGACTTCCTTAATTATATCCCGCCCTTTGCTATTTGGATCTTTTAACGGATATCATTATATTGACTAGGTATTCCTAAGTATTCCTATTTCTATTGTAAAGGATGATACTTACCACGGTCTTTCTATTTTAATTTTGGGAAGTCCTTTTTTGTTGTTGTTAAAGTCTATTGCAGTATCCTTGGACATTGCAATATCCTTATATTTGCTTCTAGGTAAGATGTGAATTGCCTTATTCTGAGTCGAAACTAGAGGTTTCGGTGTACTACGATAAATTCTGCTTCGACTTAAAATATCATACTCGAGTGTGCTTTGAGGACATGCATAATATAATATCTTAATATATTTAAATTTAAGAATCTATTTAAAATTGTTTAACATAATCCTTACTCTATTTAAGACATCGGTGATGTTTGGTTTCCAACTTAAAATTACTATCAATTTTTAAACTAACATAAGTTATTACATTGACTTTTTTCTATTTCTATACATTTCCAATCTAAATTTGCTCTACAGTTACAATCAAGTAAGAATAATTTTACAGAAAAATTCGATTTACTTGTTGCTTTATTCAAAATTGCGTATACTATAATTTTCAATTTAAAATTAAATTATTTTATGATTTGTTATAATAGATTTTTAATTTAAATAGGATTAGAATGTTCCCTTTGAGTGTGTCAAATTGTTTTCAAAATGTGTTCAACCCAAATTCAATTCTACGTAAACTTTCTTCCCGCTGTAATCTTTTGTCGCAAGTATATATATAGCAAGATACTATATTAGTGTTTTCTGTAATTGATTTGTGATGTCCTTTTGCCTGTAATGAATTTATTGCTTTGTCTTTATTATTACATTTGTTTTATCTCTGTTTATATTCAATCTTTCATTTTGCTGTCTATATTCGGTTCATCGATGATTTCTTGAAGTCATTTTGGTGAATTCCTAATACGCGATAGATCATCAGCTAATCTGAGGACTCATTATTTTTCGATTTACATAATTTTTCCATTCCATGAGTTTAAATATTTATTTCAAGACTGCTGTGCATAGTTTAGACAATAATCGACATTCCACCTAATTTCCTTTTTTGGAAATTTAGATTGTTTTAGATTGTATAGATGAGGTATATAAATGTACTGTATATAGTAATGAATTTACTAAGTGTTGCAAAAACTGGTAACTTTGTAGGATGCTCTTTAATTTGCCTTGCTGAAAATCCATATAAAAGTTATTTGCATTAATCCGATTTCAACGGAAGTGTCACCATTTCAAGATCATTGTTGTTTCTGACCGAGCTTGATGCACACACACACACACACACACACACACACACACACACACACACACACACACACACACACACATATATATATATATACAGGGTGTTCGGGATAAATTTGACATATTTATAATTAATTATATTTTTCCGTAAGTTACATGTATTAACACACACTTCTCTTCATTTAAAAGTTTGGACCCTTCTTCATTCATATACAAGATGTCAGAAAGGATGGATAGCTGGAACCCACCTGAATCATGGAAGAGAATAACTTGTATCATGATGATTCGTGCCCGCCATCAAAATAAGGATATTACGACTGCTGCCCAATGCTCCCTGAATACAGTAAAAACAATCAGGCATGAACTAGAGACTTGCAATGGTGACTACGAGGATGTAGCAAGAAGAAAGATCCCTAGCAGACGATCTGATTGCGTTCGTACAGCAGAATTCCTCGCAAATCTGCAGGAACAGGTGTTGAAGAACCCTGGCATTGGAATTCGGGCTTTGTTCGTGGAGTTGCTAACTGTAGTCAAGCCCTGGATAACAAGGGTAGCCAATGGTAGGCCGTATGTATGGCAGCAGGATTCGGTCCCTTGCCACACCTCTGGGAAAAGTCAAAAATGGTTGTCTGAAAATTTCTACTACTTCACCAGTCCAAATGTTTGGCCTCCAAACTCCCCAGACCTTAACCCCATGGATTATTTTGTATGGGGCACAGTTGAAAAAGACACCAATCGCACTTCCAGTAATACAAAAGCCCAGTTAATGGATAAAATTAAAACAGTTTTTGCGGCCCTTCCCAGGGAGACTGTAGCATCAGCTTGTTCGAGGTTCCGAAGCAGAATTGAAGCTGTGATCGATGATAATGGTGGTTATTTTGAGTAAATCTTGTTGATAGTATTGTAATTAACTCTGCCTGTAATGTTTTTTTGTCAATTCATTAAATTTAATAGATACAAAGAAGATTTTCTTTTTCCTTACGAAACTGTCAAATTTATCCCGAACACCCTGTATATATATATATATATATATATATATATATATATATATATATATATATATATATATATATATATATATATATATATATATATATATATATATATATATATATATATATATATATATATATATATATATATATCAGAGCTTTGCCCACCTTTACAATGAGTTGCCCTGGTGTTGTATCATCTTTAGACTTGAACTTTGTTTCAGGCGCAAACTTAATTGTTTGCATACTTGGGATTAGGAATTAAAATAACCAAGTTTATAAAATAACTTGGTTATCCTAATATACAATATCCCCAAGTTAAAAAATTTATTATATAAAAAAAAAATCAGCTAACGCCTTTTTATTCCCGTATACGGGGAGTAGACGAGGCCATTTAGCCCTATCTAACTTTTGGAGACTGAGTGGGCAGTTCAATCTCCACTGGTACCCAATCAGAGATAGATGGCCCAAGGCTATCACTAATTAAACGGTACGCAGTGAAGAGAGACGGCTCAAATGTGCCGCCATCTCGTGTTCCCTAACCATAACACAATATATTTAATGTCTGAAATAATGTGGGTTCTACGGTCGATTTTCTTGAGTTTACGGGACGAAAAACCCGAATTTCCGGGAGGAAAAACCCGCTTGCCCGTGACAGAGATCGACTAACTCGGGAACCGGTCTATATATATATATATATATATATATATATATATATATAATTCCATTGTAATATCCCGCGAAGTATCATTCTAAATTGTCTATTCAGGAATGAGATGTTATAAATGCTAAGAAACAGAGCACGAATAGTAATTATTCTGAATTCCATGGACAGCTTGAGTACAAAGGCACATTTGGATATATATATTCCTGACACTATATAATGAAAAAATGAATTATGTTGGCACAGTGAAATTAGCATATGATATTTTATCAATCAAACTAGAAGTCATGGCTGCCTCAATATACCCTCCTCCTCCAGTATGAAATAACCTTCTCTCATATCCTTGAAATTCTATCCATCGTTTTACTCTTGATAGCACACTCTATTTCTCATTTTCATATGACAAAACATTCCATGTTCCAAAATTCAAGCTTCAAGATTCTCCATAAGCAACATCTCAAACATTTTTCTCATGGAAATTCTCCATTGCTATTAGGATAACCTCGACAATTTATTTCCAGACTAAAAAGTGATCTCAGTTCATCTTCCCATACTAATTCTGATCCTACAGTCTTTAGAGATTAAATTTCTCTAACTGGACTAAATTATTCTTCTAGCCTTTCCAGGCACTAACACAGCGACTGTGTTAGTGCCTGGAAAGGCTAGAAGTATACGTAATTTTGAATAAAGCAACAAGTAAATCGAACTTTTCTGTAACATTATTCTTACTGCACCATTTCATTTATATTTAAGAAAGTAAGTTCCCGATACAATACTTTTGTATTCCCAATACTTCTGAAGTATAAACGACAAAGATTTTTTTTCATGAGAAACCAATAACCTTTATACTACAACTCGTTTAGTTCAGTTATATATCACTAGACGCTATCATTGTAACGTTATCAGTTATAACGCAAACACAGAGGTGCCAGTCTGAAGGATTTTGGAGATACTGACAGGCAGAAACTACCTTCACAGGATAGAGTCAAAGAAATAGATATGCCGATCAAACTGTCATGTATCTAGGAATACAGGGAATGCCCAATCTCTTGAAATATACTCACGTCTGTCGCATTTATTTTGCACCCATGCTGGTTTTCAACCACATAGCTATCTTGCTTGATAAGCTTGGAAATCTGTCAGATTTGATTGAGGAGCCATCAGACTTATGTTGGAAAGATTCCGTCGTGAAAAATATATGAGTAAACTTCAGGAATATAAGCCTGGTTGACAGGTGTCAGGAACCCTATCTGATAAAATAACTTCGTTGTCCATTGAGGTAAAGCTTCGAGCAATATTGCTCATACTAGAATCGGGCTTCCGTAGTTGAGTTTTCTGTTACGCAGTCCTTCCAAGAAAAAGTCTTCCTAAGGATTTCGAAAAAACCCAATATATCTCACTGGATTTCCACTAGTTAATGTATCCATTATTAGGAAATTTTTGTGAAGACATAGAATTCTTTGAATATACTTTATTTATTTACGTTTTAAGCAAAAGTTATTCATAAATGTATTCTTTGGGTATTTATTTGTTAAAGTAGTGGGATAAAAAGCATATTTAGTATTTCAGTGAAAACACTACATCTTTACTTCTGAAATTCATCCCACCAAGAAAAATGACAATTTTAGCAACACATGCAAAAGATCAAAAGGATATCTTATTGTAGATATACAATAAGATATCTTCACATATTTACAATAGAATACTCCAAAAGGGTATATTGTAGAAATATAATCCTTTCAAGTTTAGGATTTCGATTTTTATTTTCTGTTAAACATTTTGTGGTTGAATGAAAGCGATAAAAAAGCTAATTAATAATATGAAATGAAATAGGTTTGATAAGCTTAGTGATCGTTACATAACTCAATGATCTATGTTACGCACTGAGCCAAGAGATTGAATAAACCGCAGGCACATTGTTTGATTAAAATGTAAATTTTATACAGGTAAATGGAATTTACTTGTAACATGTTATTAATGAAACATAGGTACAAGCTATAAACAGCGAATAAATTATGCTTACTAGAAGCAATTTTTCATCATACAGTCTTTAATCAAAATTCAAGTACGTGTGCGTGTACTTGTGCGTGCTCGCGGATGCGATAATGAAAAAAAAATTTATAACTTCAAACAGTGGTTGATAATAGGAAATGTATTGGCCAATTAGAGGGTCTAAGAAGCACTGGTATTCTACTAGAATGACGCATGCAACACTGTCCTCTTGTACATAAATCGACTGTATCGTCGACATATTTGCTACTACTATCGAGTCACTGCTCGATAGAAACACGATATGCGAGGGGTGTATCTGAACCCAGCCTACGTCGGATGTAGTTCTCAATGGTGTTCAAGCGGACGACGACCACTGTGGTTCCAACACCTATCTAACAAAATAACCAAACCTATCTAATGCTGTAACCTTGAGGCATCATGTGGGAGTAACATTTTTTAAAAAAAGAAAGAAAATAACGAAGCAGTAGATCCATTATTCTTTGTTTCACGGATGCAAGGTGGTAGAATCTGAAGATTTTTTATTGTTATTCATTAGGACATTTGATATTAGGAGGGCAAGGACTGAATTATGACATTTCCTGGTCACAGGACACGTGCCATCCTGGAATGATAGTATAAACATGATAGCTACTTTAATTTAATGAATTGCTTCTCTGGTCCTCCATAAGCCGTCGGATGTAAGTCCCACGAGCATCATTGGAATGTGGTAGAACGAGATATTTGCGACTGAGATCTATCACCATAAAACAGCATAATTCACTATGTGTTTCCTGCAGGGAGAATAAGCAGTGTTATCGAAATCTCGCGGTATCGATTCTACAGAATAATTAGGATACCCTGAAGACTGTATTAATGGTCGCCAAAAACACTCTTCAGAATGAGTCTAAGACCTACGTCTCAATGTCTAATAAACTGTAATGCGTATGGGATATTTCGATTGGAAAAAAATATTGCATTTTAGCTCTAACCAACAAAACGTTCTACTTGTTTAAAAGTACACATTTGGAAATTAATACGAATCAGAGTTCTGAATTTCTGCGTGGTATGGTGTGCACATTTCTTCGAGTTTTCCGTGTTACTTTTGGAAGCACTTTAGATGTGATTCATGCTAAACGTCACTTCGTAGCAATTTGTTTAACGATACGAATTGACTCGACGTAATCTCCATCTCAAATAGATTAGCTCGGTCTCACTTGAAATGTCACAGAAAATATTTCCCCCTTTCCTGACCTTTGTTGACTTTATTTCTTTATCACTAAAGTCCATGTGATGTTGTCCAACCGCCAAACACGACATTACATCAGATCATGTTGTATCCAGCATACTTCTCTTATAAGGATCATGTTTGACAATTTTTAAAATAATTGAAAAGCCACTTAAAAACCTGATTTGAATGATGAATCTATATCAAAGCAACAGTATCTTTCTCCTGTTGCTTTATTTTCAACGTAGTTCGTTGCTTTAGACTTGCAGTTATGAGATGGGTTCTTCTGAATGCGTCAGTTTTCTCTTCAAACACATATGACTGATATGCTGTAAAGCACATCGATCATATGTTTTTGTGATTAGTGATTTTCATATGTGATTAGTGATTTTATGCTTGTTCCACTATAGATGAACTTAAATATCTTGGAGGAAATGTTATATTATATAGAATTAAGGCTGTAATGCCAGTGTGTTGCGACTTTTAATTTTCTGTGCTAATAATAATACTAGTAATTCATCGTGTTCGTTAGCAAAACTACATACGGTTTACTTATCATTTTTATACGAGTATATCAAATATGCGATGATTGATGACAACGTGCTGATATTCATTTGTGACCACCAACAATTGAAGTATTTCAATGTTATCCATTTTTACCGTTTGCGTAAGCACCGCAATACGCACAACTTAATGGACCGAAGTCTTATAAGAAACACTCCAAGTCACAATTGCCAATGATCTCCTAAAATTTCCAACACTCTCGACTTCAATGGTTACTATGAAGAGAAAATAAGTGTTAGAATCTTTTTCGATTTTTACGATAGACAAATGAGCAAAAACAATGATGGAAGCATTCTCATAGTTTCGCACATGCTTATTAAACTAAGATAACTGAAAAAGTGTATTTTTATGATGGTTTTAACAACGATAATTTGAAAATCTATACCATAACTGGGACAACAGCTAGAAGATCTTCGGCAAAATAGAAACAATGATCTAGGATCAAATCTAGTATTTTTACAAACCACCAAAGGAGAAGTGGTAAAACCACTTTTCCTGAAATCATTTTAAAAACCACTCTCCTGGTAAAGTTAATTCTCCCGAAGTGGATAAGAACAGGAGGGTGCGCTATTGCCATGGACGGCTGAAATCGAGTACATACGAATTATACAAACGAAGATGGATATAAACTTGAAAAAGAAATATTTTTATTTTATGAATAAGCCGTTAGTATTGGTTTCAGTTTTCATTGGTTCTGGATCATTTTATAATTTTCTCTGCTACGGAAAAAAGGAAATCCTTAGTCTTGACCGTGTGAGACATACAACAACATGAAAAGACCCGTTTTGTTCAGATGCTTAAATTAAAGAGGGAAGTTAAAAAAGTATAAACTGAATTGTCGGGGATTAATAAGTTCCATAAAAAGTATGGTTTCTGAAATAACTGCACACAAAATCTGAAAATCTCAGGTCTGAATTTCTGGTAATCTTGAAGGAGAATTTATTTATTAGCTGGAATGTTTTAATGTGTGTGGTTTCGGTAGAACAGGAGACAATATGCTATTTATTCCATCAGTTTTAACATACCGTACTCTTAACAGCAGAAAGAAAGAATGAGAGAGAGAGAGAGAGAGAGAGAGAGAGAGCGTATTTGATCGATTATTCCATCTATTATATATATTTGATCGATTATTCCATATATATATATCTACCTCTATCTATCTAAGCTCTACAAATTTCAGCTAAGAGAAACGGATCTGTGTCTATTCAGTGACGTTTCAGGTACCTTGGAACACACATATCTGACCTGTCCCGCAAACAAAATGATAATCACCTATGCCCTGAATACTGCCTCTACCACCTGTAACTACGCACACAGCCAAGACGACTACTGGAATTTAGTCCACACAGAAGAAAACAGACACAGAACATGCAATTTCCTCTTCATCTGCGTTAAGGCCATCATCTACAGCTTCTATCTAAAACAGACAAGAAATAATCAGCACCCATCCGTCGCTGAAACTGCACAAACCCTCATGTATATCCTTCGTCCGAAACTAAAAAGCAAGCTTTCACTGGAACTCGAGTACTTCAAAGAAACAGGAATTGTCGCGAAATTCATAGAGGCGTGGAATTCGACTGGTACCCTCTTCTGGATTGACGACGACAATGTGCTTCATCTGAAAGATAACTCAGACTGAAACTGAACTGTAAATTTTGAATTCATTTGTTGCATTCTGTATTGTACACCCAAAAAAAAAAAGTTTCTTTCTCTGAAATATATATACTTAAAAACTTATAATATATAATATGTAAATAGTCCGTGTTACCTATCGTGTAATGTTTATTTTAACAAGTCAAATTAAAAAAAAAATACTTCTATCTATCTATCTATCTACCTATCTATCTCACGCACTGCCCCCCCCCCCTTCCTCCACACACACACACACACACACACACTGTTCTCTGCTATGCACTGCAATTGTTGGTTAACACTGTTTGTTTGTGGACTAAATATCTCTCTATATACAGCGTAGCGATATATCTTTTATTTCTTTCTAAAATCCTACATTTGTTTTCAGCTCCACTCACCTGATTAGAGTTGTTTCGAAATATATACGAATTTTTTCATACCTCCCTCTTTTAATACCTAACGATCTAAGAACTACTCTTTTCTGTTCGGCATTGCGTAACTGGTTGGCTGAGTGGTAGACGTATCGGCTCTCCAACCAACAAACTGGTGGTTCGAATTCCGACTTGTGCATCCATGCACTAGTCGGGACTCACACCTTCGCCGGTGTGAGCCCACCGTCTCGTTTATTGTAGGCCTAAGTTGGCTTGAAAGAGCCATGTGTGATCTCTAGATCATGGTTATTATTATGGTATTAAAATACAAAATCATATAAATTTAATTTAAAAAAAATCTAAGTCCACCTGGTACTAATGCTATAGATTTGCCAACTTTTGTAGGTGGAAGTCCCATAAAAAACAAAATAGATTTAATAAGAATTTAAAAGAAATATTCATTGCTGCACGATTGTGTGGTATTCGACTATGGGTATTTTTTATAAATTTACATCAATGGAAGCAATAATTAAATAAAGGCATTAATCTAGTTTGGGTTTAAAGATAAATTAAATGTAATCAAATATACATTTATCACAGAAAGTTAA
Organism: Typopeltis vanoorti; assembly: GCF_054136105.1. Lineage (NCBI taxonomy): Eukaryota > Metazoa > Arthropoda > Arachnida > Uropygi > Thelyphonidae > Typopeltis > Typopeltis vanoorti. The sequence goes on along the minus strand of NC_143552.1, from coordinate 147,157,806 downwards.
CAGGGAAAAAGAGTTTTAAGGATTTTTTTTTCAAAATTCGATGATGTTTGATGATCCTTCACAGATTGAATACTGATCGTACCAATTCTGTAGCTTTTCTATTGCTCATCAGTTTTCCAGTTAAATCCATATTTTTATAGAAATAATCCCAATATTCTGTACATGTTAGTTTTACATCCTAAGAGATTCCATGACGTGCATGAAACAATTCAAAAACTATAGTTGAGGAAAGAATGCAAATACATCCTGGATAACGGATGGATAGCGTTTAGTTGCACGGAATAAAATCCTGTTATATTCATCTGTAGTAGACCCTTTCTATAATGTATAAAAGGAAGCCACTTCCGTTAGTAGCTTTTAAAAGTGCACCCATGTCACACTGATGTTAATCACGTCCATTAATTAAAATCCGTCGTTTCTTATGAAACTTCTTTTTGAATTGAAGTGTTAATTACAAAATGATATAGTGAGTATACAGAGCACTGCCATCAACATATAAAAAATAAATGCTATTCATATTTTAATTTTTTCATGTTTCCAGTTGTAGTACCACGTTCGCTTTAGCTTCGAATTATGGCAGAATGCACGTAAGTTTATCAAGTTTGTGGCGCTTAGCTGTTTACATCTTTTATTATTGTAGATTAGCATGGAAAATCCTTCAGGAAAGAACATGAAGATTAAGATAAAGTTTCGATGATGATATTACGACAAGTTATGATTTAATTGTGGTTATTATTATTATTATGTTGACAGCGTGTTGATTCTCCACATCATGCATGTTTTTCGCAATGAAAAAAACCCTATTTCTACAAAGAAAAGTCCTTCCATCTCCGTATGAGACCTACTAATTTGCGAGTAATTGAAAATCCCTCATAGCTTCGAAGCTTTCCCTACCACTCGACTGCATTTGTATACGTTCCTAAACTCTATACCTAAGCTATGAGCCTTAAGTCATCGATTTATGCAACTTCATCTTTTTAATCAATAGATAAACTTATTCAAGCAAAGCAATATATTTTAAAATCATTTATACTCGTATCTTGAGCGAGACATTGATAAGCGTCATAGATTAAGGACAAATCTCCAACCACAATTTGTTCTGTTATCACGTGATTGGGTTACTCAAATGCCACTGTGATGATTTACAAAGTACGTTTCGTTGTCTGCAAGTACAGCCTAAGAGTAATCATACAAGACCAGTATATGGTCTATTAACTGCTTATGTTCTTCTCCCTTCTGACGGATTTGCTTGTTTTCCGGAAGGTAAAACACCCAATTTCCGGGTTGAAATTGGTTAACTCTCCTTCAGTTAAATAACTATCTGCATTAGTTTCCGAGAGCAGTGATCACTGGCAGTCAATTCTTGTTCATCTAGCTGCTCCTTATGATTTAAATAGAAGGATTACCACTCACTCTCCAACTCTTGAAGATAAATAGAAACATAAGATAACAGTAATTAAGTAAATTTTTAACCAATGGGATTATTAATATTTGCTTAGCAATGACTTCCAGAAACTAAAAGGAATAGAGTAATTAATATTTGTGATAATTTACTGAAAAATATGCCTGTTGGGTCTCCTTTGTGAAGCTATCAGTTTATATAACAGAACCCACAGTAGGAAAACAGCAGGCTGCTTAAAACAGGAAGCAGAAAGCAACCTTATTCCTTCCGCGTCTCATTTATTTCTCCCCTCGGGACAGAAGAGTAAGCTTCTGACCTCGTGGTCGAAACACGCAGTCATTCATGTAAGTACTCTCTGAGGTGTTATTAATAGCCGCATCAAGCTGAGGAACAACACCCTTCTGGCTTCGGGCATCACCCAACTCAGAACAGCTGCGAGAATACAACCCCGGCTTCGTTGCACTACAAGGTGCGTGATGGCTCACAAAGTGCTGATGCTGCGCAACAAACTTGCTCAGATTTAATGGATTACCCACAATATTCTAGCTTTACTTTTAAAAATAAGACGCAACAAAGGAAAGACAAAGATCAGGAAAATATGACAGTTTATTAAGCGACTTTTGCATAAGTTAAACGTTGATAATAAGTCAATAATTAAGTTGGAAATAACAGTAAGCTGGTTACTGGATATAATATTGCTGTAGTGATCATGATTCCACTTAAAAGCAACTATTTAGATGTTATACAATTAATTGACTATTTGAATAACAATTTTAAATATTTTATCTAACGTAATACGTGAGTATAAATTTAATGTTGCACACTCTCTCCATTTTGTTACGACAAAGATTAGTTGGTCTGTCAAGGAGGAACTGCTCAAAATCAAAATTAACAAGAAATGAAAAATTAGGTGATAATAAAAATTTGCTAATGATAAATTTGTTCATAAAGAATACAGACAGATGTGAACTAAGACAATAGTATGTTATGTACAATGAGAGTGGAGATGACCAAGTACATTGTCTTAGGAAAATAAACAATTATTCATTTAGCATTCATAAATATCAATTTCAGCTCAAATACCGTTTATGGAATTATTTCACAGCACCCAATAGTATCATGAAGAGGAAAATGATCTTTTGTCCTTTTTTCGCTGTTTATTTTTGAATGATTTTAAATGTATTCAGAGTTAACAGCACTGACGGGCACTAAAAAAAAAAACTATCAAAATTACAAAAACTCGTGAAATGATTTTAAAGGAACTAGTCAAATTCATAATTTATTGGATTTATTTTAGTTGGTAATTATGTCCTAATGACTTTAATTTTAAGCACCAAATACTTTTATTCGTAGAGACAATCAGGAAGTACGCCCTGAAGTTCTGCTCATTCCATGATAACTGTAATTGATTTTTACATTTCTTTTCTTGCGCTTCTGTGAATGATCACTTCTGTTTTTAAAGAATACAAGGTTATTTCGAATCACAGAGAGATTAGCACATTTTTTTCTTTCAAATTACAAAGAAGTTCATTGTTTTACAGTAGTGTTTCCAGATTAACTATTCTAAAATTTAAAACATTACCTGAGAAATCGAAGTTCGACCTTCCTACGTGTATCGTAATCTCTTTATTATTGAGTGCATTCTCTCCCAAACTTCAGTGAAGGAGGAGATTTTCAGCAGAGCATCAATCATTGCAGCTGCGACTGTGTTGTGTGCTTCGCGAAGTGCGTTGCAACATGCTGAGATAAGTCCAGTTTGCTCGCTATTATAAACTCATCAAACTGTGAGAGGAACGAAATATTACTAAACATTCTATGCAGATATGACCTCATGCTCGATCAACCCCTGCTAAATTACTTTCGCGGTCCTCGCTTCGTTTCCTCGGATGCCTCCATTATGTTTTAGAAATAATGGCTGCAGATTAGAAAAGACTGCGTCTAATGCTTTTGAATTGCGCAAGGCTGATGCCGAAATAAAGACGAAACTTCTCGAAGTTCTTTTTTTTTAAACTAAAATAATTATTTTCAAAGAAAGCGATTAAAGACGTATACAAAATATTCTAAAATAAAACGAAAACTAAAGCAGATGGATATTTCATCAAGTTATGATATAGTAATATTTAACCTTCTTATAAATTAGAATTAAGAATGGCAAAATCATAATACAGTCTTGTATATATGTGTACATTTTTGAATATTAAGTTCCGAATAGCAAGAAATACACTTTTACTACTACAAATGCATTTTTCTCGATACTGAGAAAAATGCATTTGTAGCATCTGTACCCATTTATTGTGCGCATGTGCTGATTATGACGCATTCGTTCTAAATATGATACGAGTGCAATAGTCGAGAAAACAACATTCAGATCCTGGGAAATTTTGAAAATGGATAATTTTTTCTTTTTCTTTCGTAGTTATGGAAATATTATCACAGTAAAAGTAGGATTCGTTATGGTTTCTAAATACGTTCCTGAAAACATTTTTCCACAAACAAATGTGGATTTTTGTTTATAACAACTTAAACGTGACTGAGTTTAATACTCCTCAAATGACATACGCTACAAAAGAAAACCATTATAGCAAAGACGTACTGTCATATGACATTTCCATCATAAAAAGCGTTCACAGTATGACATAACAACTAACATTGCCTAACTAACCCATCACTATACAGGATTATGTACAATACAGATTAGTTTTCAGACTAAAAACCATTGCAAGATGTGAGAATTAATGATGAGTTAGTTAATTCTCTAAGGTTTTTATTGTCCGAACCATTATGTGTGATTATCGTGAGGTAAAAATAAGAATAATAAAACGGACTTATATATAATACATATATATAGAATATATATGTATGCTATATATTTATTTAGAGAGCAAATTTCTATGACATACTACATAATTAATATATTATATTAACTATATAGTAATGTTCGAGCACATTCAGCATTTAGATAATTTTATTTTATTTATTTATTATTATCATTTTTATTGTTCTTTCAAATATTTACATATATACAATGATCATCTATTCAATATATTATTTTAAAAGGTCACTTTGTGCTACATATAATGAGTTTTAAATAGTAATGATGATAACAGGTTTTATATATATAACAATCATAATAATAATTTACAATTATATTGTTCAGAGTTACATACGTTGTATAATATTACGTGTTGTAGTTTACTATTTTTTTTTTCAAATTTGAAAAGGTGTGATTATACGACAGTATTTACACATATGCAATCTAAATATTATGTTTCCTTATTCTCACAAACATACGGTGTAAACTCATGATTTACTTTTAAAAGAATTTTTTTTTACATTACATACATTTGTTTACATATGATATTTACATTACGTACATTGGTTTACATATAATACATACATACATACATTGGTTATCATCATGTGATACGTACATTACATGCATTTGGTTACATATGATACATCTTGGATGAGAACTAATTTCTTTGCTTTCATCCTCGAAGCTTGTATGAAAGCTTATCTGAGGATGACACCAGTTGGTTATTATGTTTTTGTTATTTTTTTGCTGTGTTGGGAAGCTACAAAATCTTTGATTGGGAAATTCTTGGAATGTATTGATGCGTCGCTGAACTGGAAGCCTGAACGAATATATTCTGTTTCATTAAGTTTATATGATATTTTGGGTGCGTGTTTCTTGTTCGTAGCATGTCCTTAAAGCTCTTTTCAGGCTATTGTAGTTTGTCAGGTTTCTGTATTCAAAAGGTCATTTGTTTATCATGTCTGGGATGTAGAAGTATCGCGTGGCCTTTTCGTAGTGATTATTGTATTTATACGTGATATAATTAGTAGTCTGAGGTCTTGTTATACGGTATGTATTTCTAACTGTCCTGTAGTTGGCATCGAAATAATGTTTTAGCAAGGCTGCGTAGTGACATAAATGTTTTGCTGTCAGTATTTTGTTTTCTGACATTGCAATGTTTATAAGGTCGCGATTTTCTCTTTGTTCCCAAAAGATCACTTTTGTCATTTTGTACTGTAGCGACATTAATCTATTTAATTTTTAGGGTGCACAGAAAGCATACGTTGTTAAAGCGTATCTTAGTATATTTTGGCATAGTGCTTTGTATATTAGTGTTTTTAGGCGTATGGAAACTATGTCTTTTAACTTATATAACTTATATCTTTTAACCTGTAGAGTTTGCCACTTATTGTTCGGAGTTTGTTGTATAGATGGTTTATGTGGCTATTCCAGTTCATATCTGCATCGAAGTAAACTCCGAGGTATCGTATTGTTTCAACCTGAGTGATGTAGTGGTTTTGCTGTTCTGTGTGTTTCTTATGTTGGAAAGTGGATGTTGGATGGATATATATTTGTTATCAACTGGTTGAGTGAGGGGATTTCTGAATATCATTAATTTTGTCTTTTCCGAGTTCAGGTGTATGGAGATTTTCGTGAACCAGTTTATGATCAGATTTATATCATGTTGCATATTTGTTTGGGCTATGCTTGCGTTATTATGGATGGATATTATTGCTGTATCGTCTGCGTACTGGAATATCTTACCTTTGAGAGGTAGCTGATTAATGTCGATTAATATGCGTATAAATGTTGAATAGAGTTGGGGAGAGCACAGCTCCCTGTGGCACTCCACAAGTTACTGGCAGCTCTCTACTTCGGTTTGGCGCGATACGTGTGATATGCTTTCTATTTTGGAGGTAGTTTGTAAACTACCTGTGAAGAGGCCCGTCTATTCCATCATGCCTCAGCTTTTCTAACAAGGTTTGATGTGTGAGTGTATCGAATGCTTTAGTTAGATCTACAAAGACTACCATGGCAATTTTGTTTTTGTCTAAGGCGGTATTAATTACGTTTGTAAAGTCTTCCAAGAGACATGTTGTTCCCTTATTTTTCTGAAAACCATATTGTGTTTTGGGGATAATATGAAAGATCGCAGTGTATGCTGTGAGTTTCTTCAGTATGATCCGCTCCATAATTTGATTGATCATTGGTAATGTTGCTATGGGTCTGTAATTGCTGATTAAATTTCTTTTTCATTGTTTGTATATGGGTGTGATTATGGAGGTCTTTAGCATACTCGGTATCTGTTCTGTTTTAAATATTTTATTTATTAGTTTTAGTAAGATAGGACTTAAACTAGTTGCATGTCGCTTTATAACTTTATGTCTGATACCATCTATTCCTGGGCCTTTGTTTGGTTTGATTTCATGTATTGCTGAGAGAAGTTCTGCTTCTTTTATCGTTGGGAACCATAATGTCTGTTTTGATTGTGGCCAAAGTGGAGGGTCTCGTTTTGTGATTGGGGAAACATTTCTATGCAGTTCTTGGATGGAGTCTGCAAAGTATTGGTTAAAGTCATTTGCTAGTTGTTGGATAGGTTTTGCGTCTTTCATGAAGCTGTGTTTTATGGTTTCGGAGGCGGTGGTGTTGGGAACAAAATCTAGCATCTCATTGATCAGATGCCAGGTTTGTTTCATGTTTTTTTGTGCGGAGGTTAGTTTGTCTCTGTAGTAGCTTCTTTTTGCATTTCTGATTTGTGTTGTAAGGCGATTCCTTGTTATCTTATATTCAATTTTTAAAACTCTGTTATTTGGATATCGCTTTAATTTTTTCCATAAAGTGTCCTTTCTGTGTATTTCTAGGATTAAGTTTTGTGTTATCCAAGGATTTTGTGTTGTTTTTGAACGAATTCGGACTTAAGATGTAGCTTTCTTATATATTTACTCCAGTGTGAGTTTAATGTTGTTGTTTAAGATATATGGTGAATCTGATGGTATGTATTCCCAGTCTGTTTTTCTTATTTCATGGTTGACTATTTCTTCGTCTATTATTGTTTTCTGTTGTTTTTCTTCTGTGGGACATTGCATGGGTATTGTCTTGGTGTGCAGGTTTAGAGCAGTGAAGTAATGGTCTGCTACTTTGCACTTTGTGACTGAAGCAGTGTAACTATTTGGTGCTACTCGGACGTTTCTATGATCTAGACAGGAGGCAGTGGTAGTATTTTCTAATATTTCTTCTCTAGTACATGATGTTATTGTTGGTATTAGATTATACATGGATAGTGTGTCTAGGTATTGTACAGTGTTGTTCTGGTTTTCATTTGCAATATTTATGTTTATGTCGCCAATTATCATTAGATGTTCGGTTGAGCATATTTCTTGGCTTGAAAGCCAGCAATTTCCTTGCAAGAATTTTATCATGTTGAGGTTTCGTGGCCTGTAAACAGCATTTAGTATTATAGGATACTGTGTATTCGTGGTATTAATGATTTCGAGGCACAGGGTTTCAGCATGCTCAAACTGATAGGCCGTTTCTTTTGCTATTAATTTTTGTTTGATAAATATTAATATTCCACCTCCTCTTTTTGTTTGGCGGCAAGATCTATGTTGTTGGAAGCCTGGAATTTGGAAACAGTCGCTTTGTCATTAGTTATGGATACTTCTGTAAGAATCAATATATCAATAATATCAGGGTAATTCCTCAGATAATCCTGTAACAACAACCAATGTTTTCGAATGCTTCTGATGTTAATATGCAAGATTGAGAGACCTCTCGCTTGTACTGTGTTTTATTTCCATGCATCAAGAGATTCGAAAGTAGAATTACTGATGTATTCTGGTGTAATTACATCTATCTGATGGTTGACATTCATTTTTGTTGTATTGAGATCTTCTTATTGAACTAAGTTGGAGTCTTTTGTTTCACTCAGGCAACCTGTCTATGTCTTCCGAGCTTTTTATTTGTATAGACTTTGAAGTCTGTGACTTTCTCAAGAATATTTTGCCGTCTTTGATCCATAAAAATTTATACCTTTTTTCTGTTTTTTCTTTTCTTGCTTGGTTCTAAAGATTCTGATTGAAAGGTGTTAAATACTCAGATAGAAAGATTGGCGTATTGTCTTGGGATGCATTTAAATCCTTGACTACTGGTTTTTTCAGTCTGCTGGCTGTTATGAGATTGTCTCTTGTAGCCTTGCTTGTCACACGAACTATGACTGGTGCGGGTCAAGGAGAGCCTTGTTTTCTGTTCTTCCTGGGAAACCGATTTATGGTCTGAATATCATTATGCTGTAGGGGGATCAAATGCATGGCATAACTTTAAAACTACGTCTCTGAGATTTTCTGTGGATTCCTTTTCTGGAAGACCGTTTATGACAAGGTGTTCTTTATGTTGTTGTTGTTGGTTTAAAACTTCGTATTGTAGTTTCAGGGAATTAAATTCTTGCCGGAGTTCCGATGTGTCTTTTATCAATTTGTGCTGCCTGTCAGTTAATGCGTTAATGCTGGTTTTAATGTATTTTACCATTTGTAAAGACTTCTTCGACTTTTGAATTATTAAATTGATTATCAAACTCTTCATATTCGCTAATTTTTTTTTCTTATTTCTTTATTCTGTTTATCAAATAGTTCTTGGACAAGATCTACCAAGCTAGCTTTTATATTTTCTGAACCTTTTTCTAGCAATAAATTTACGTAACTCAAATTATAAGACTCACCGGTATTTTGTTGTCTGTTCAGTTCATCGTCCGATTCTTCCTCCGGCGTAAGCAGTTGCGTCGTGGGTGGTGGCTTTCTTTGTTCTCTCTACAGTTTAGGCACTTCTATTCTTCTCGTTTGGCATTGGATTTGCGTTGCCAGGTTGTTTCTGAATGTCTGGATCATGTAAAGTGAAGATTCCTATGGCATTTCTTGCAAGTTATATAACATCCGTCGGACGGTAATTCCTTCTGACACTTGTTGCACTTCATTACTCACCTTTCTTCCTTTGGACAGCTGCAAAGATGGTGACGTCCTTTGTTTGGATTGGCATTGGATTTGCGTTGCCAGGTTGTTTCTGAAAGTCCGGATCATGTAAAGTGAAGATTCCTATGGCATTTCCTGCAAGTTATATAGCATCCGTCGGACGGTAATTCCTTCTGACACTTGTTGCACTTCATTACTCACTTCCTTTGGACAGCTGCAAAGATGGTGACGTCCTTTGTTCTATACTCGTTAGTAACCGGTGTCTACGCTTCGATTTTTAGCACACTCAGAATTTGGATTCCGCTTGGCCGATTTCGATGAATTATATGTCACTGTCTTCAGCGTGACAAGTAGAATTACTTTATGACACTTTTAAATTAAAAACAGGAGTTAGAATCACATTAAAACTATAAAAATTGAACCAGCGATACAACCATGCAATTGTTCGTATGCCTACACAGCGCCCTCTGTCTTTTATAATAATAATAATAATAATAATAATAATAATAATAATAATAATAATAATAATAATAATAATAATAATAATAATATAGTTCTATATGATTGATTATTCTTTTAAAAAAAGATGTTGTTAGCCCTGTAATATGCTGCACTCTTTTTTTTTTTCGGGGGGGGGGGTCACATAGTAGCCCGAGCAGACGATTAGGTTTTATTTTACGTTTTTTTTTTTTTATTCTGTTGATGATTTTATATAAACATCGTAATGTCGACCACATTCAACATTTAGATAATTTTCTTCTAATTATCTGTCTAAACTTTAAAAAACGAAAAGTTCATCTTGAACTCTTCTAACACTTAGGTAAATGCGCTTTGGATTCCAAATATATCTACTGTGTGGCAAGTGAATTCCTGGTGATAACCCTCTAACATTTATCCCTTGCCACATGAATGTCGTCATTAACCACACTAGATTAGTGGGATGATCTTAATCATTTTTTTTTTTGTTTGTTGAGATTTGTGCAGTCATCGATCACCTACAAGAGAGAAATGTTAGTGTCGAAAAGAAGATGTTTATGCTTAATAGATTGTCACCTCCATTTTCATGACAAACAACATTAAAATTTAAGAAAATCCAAGAGAGTGGATAACGTTACTGTAAAACAAAGAAACTGTTGCTGAACATGAGTTTTTTTTTTTTGCTAATAGAAATGTTTACTGATATAACTGATAGATCTTTTTCTCGCTCTCTTATGTATAGCAGCTTACTCGGCCTTGTTGACCAATCAGAAGTCATTCCACACTCTCCAAACAACAGGTAGTTGGCATAACGAATTCCATTGTGAATATAGATGTACATGAAGTTCTTCGTCCAATGCGAGACCAACACCTTGTTTACCAGAGGTCTGAAGTAACTTCAAGACCAGAGTTTACGGATTATCTAGCGATTAGCCCACCCACGATACTAACAGTAATGTAATATTATTATTACATTTTACGTATTTACATAATCTCATTAACTAGGTATACGTTACTGGTTACATATCGTCTGCCCAAAGTTTTAACGATTTCGGAAATTAATGAGATTTTTTCTCTGCATGGTTAGAAGTAAGAGAACGTAGATATTTCTAGAAGTGACTATCAGCTGGGGTGGAGAAAGGGGTTGGGTGGGTTCAAATGGAGATTCTTGAGAAAATTAACATAACGGCTGAGATTATTGCACTGGACACTCCAAATCACCTTTTTATCTTTGATTATTGCTATACAATAATCTCACATTTTTTCATTAATTTCACATTTCTTCATTATTTTATATAATTTATACATTTAGTCTCCGAAGGCTGAATTTTATGTAATGGAATAAAAATAGTTAAAAGACTACCGAATAGTATTAATTATTCACTAACGATAGAATCTCTGGAGCCATTAAAATCTATGGCTAGGTCAATGTGCACTTTCCCATCCTAGCGCCAATCCTCAACACGCACACATACACAGCATATAGATAAGACTAGGAAGGATAAACTCCATTTGCTCTTTTTTCCATCCCCATTTCCTAAACTCACGTCCATTACTAGCTCTAGCATATTAGTATATAAGCCAGCAAGAAACTGTAAATAGCTATCTCATTATCGTCAGCTGGCGCATGAAGATCTTCGAAAACGTATGAAATAGGCGCGGCAGTAAAGTTATGCATTTTACGGTTAGTTGGGATAACGCCGGAGTTATAGTTTATCGCAAGCTAACTTGCATTTTGCTTCTGAGATCATAAAACAGACATTCGGCTCAAATCGATTCAGCTTGCCTGTTATCGTTATGACCTGGCATTAAGATAAATTGTGTGTGTGTGTGTTACTCATGAACAGCCATATTTCGCTTCGTGGTCAACCTTGATTTGGTTAGCGGAGTTCGAAGTTAGTCCATGTTTGCAGAAACATTTCATCATGAGTGGTTATCAGAATCCATCCGCCAACTTTTTAAATAACAAAGTCGGTGCGCAGTATAAATCGCTATTTACTTATTCCATTAAGATACGAAAATTAATTATTATCTAGTTATGATCCATAAAATTAAGTATTACTTACATAGGATTCAGGAAAAATTAATTATTAGTTAGATATGATTATCTTATTGCTATCTTAAAGGAAGGAGAATCAAAAGTACTCCTCTTAATAATCCATTTCGCTAAATAAACGTAATGCATGATTATTTAAATTAAGGGGATGTTAAATCCCACATTGTTTTAAAACCGAATAAGAAACTCAGAGATTGGAATCAGAGAGTTTCATGCCGAATATAGTAAACTATAAAAATATCAGCGAATACTAGCGTGAGCTAATGCCAGTAGTCCTAGAACGTAATACAAACACGGGCAACTCGTTGCAAAGGTGAGTAAAGTCCTGATCGCCATTCTTTGGTATTTTCCATAATGTAAGAACACACTTCCTAGGAAATGTATGCTGTTATTAGAGTATGGTAGGAGGTCACAGCCCAGACCGGTTTCAGCCTTTTTTGAGGCTTCATCAGTGAGTAGCTAGACCAAATTAATAATACCAAAGGGTATAGCGAAAGAACTTATATACTTTGCTATACGAGTTGTCCAAAAGGTGCACCCATTATGTTGCTTAAATATAAAGAGCCAACAGAAGTGACTCCTACCATAATGTAATAACATCATACATTTCCTAGGAAGTGTGTTTTTACATTATGGAAAATACCAAAGAATAGCGATCAGAACTTTACTCACCTTCGCAACGGTATTGTACTACGTACTAGGCCTACTTGCATTAGCTCACGCTGGTAGTCGCCGATATTTTTATAGTTTACTATATTCGGCATGAAACTCTCTGATTCCAATCTCTGAGTTTCTTATTCGGTTTTAAAACAAATGTGGGATTTAATATCCTCTTAATTGAAATAATGTTTATATCCCCGAAATGAAGCCTATTGGCTCTTTATATTTAAGTAATGCATGATTTTGAAGATGGGCTTTATTTTAAAACAGTTCAAAGAGTGACGGTATTGATTAATAAACGAATACAAAAAGAATAGATTAGGAGAGTGGGAAAAAAGTTAATGCAAGTGCATTTACATAGAAAGAGAAAGAAAGGAAAATGACTGAGTGAAAAAACAAATGCATTTTGATATTAAGATAACCTTTTCAGTGCTTTAAGAAGAGCTGAAGTTTTCACAGAATTATTTTATAATTAGGATTTAAAAAAAAGTGGGTTTTAAATGTTTTGTAATAAAGTAGAATGTAAAATTGGGATTTTTTATCTTCTAAGTTTGCCAAAAGTTTACATAATATTGAATGAATATTTTTCTATACTAAAAATATTAAATTACATAACTGTTAATTAGAAAAACAATTGACACGAATATAAACAAGCAAAACTCAAGAACTGAAATGTTGTGGTCTATTCAGAATAAGTAGATAAAACATTAAAATGCATAAACCAATGTATATAATAATTATTTTCCTTTTTTTAAACGAAAGTTCCTGTATTTCCTGGTCGAAGATAAAAAAACAACCTCTTATCATAACTGGTGTTTCATTTTCCCGTGGGACCTTCACTTCATTGCCCTTATATCCTGATGGAGCCACTATTTCACTGCAAGTTTTCAGGTCAGAAAAAAGCCCTGATGACGATGAAAGAATAAATCTTTAGCAATGCCGCGAATCTCATATTTTCTTTTACTTCGTTATAAGTTGAACAATCAGTTCATAATTTTTCAGTTTCATTGCTTCCCATTGACTGCTTACCAAAGTATTATAGTTTCTGCACGATTTCCAAGCTTCTAGTTCATTTAGTGAGGGAGTAGCATTCGAATTCATCTTTTAATATTTCATTTGCGGTTTACTTATTTGCAATTAAATACTGGATTGAAAGTCCATTTTTGTCTTGTCCTGTTTTCCTTCAGACCCCAATTTAATGCAGAACGATAGCAAAAGAAAGTGCTATTATATATTGATATCAACGTTAGGTTTATGTTTTATGTTTTCTTTTCTGGTGTAAAAAAACGTTTCGGAAAGGCCATAATGTTTCTATACTCCCCCCCCCCCAGTCTTATAACCATAAAATTGTCAACTTTTAGAAACTTTCCCTTTTTATATACCGAGTAGTAATGTATTATATTTAAATATCCGCTGATATTGCACTGTTAATCGCTTGTACTTTATTACTTTCACTTACACTGACAGCATTTTTAAAAGCCATCTACATACCTAATTTTTGCGTGCATGAGGTATCAAAAGCTTCTCTTTTCAACTACTATTGTATAAAACTGTGTTTAAGCCTGTTATGGCATGTTTCTAATTTATTGCACACGCAGAAAGCTGGTATTATGGACAGCAGCGAAACAAATTAATCCGAACACTCACATTTTAAAACCAAAAATATAATTCTTCTTTAAAAATAAGTTACAAAAATTAAACTCACTTTACCTAATAATTTATATGTGTTCTTTTGTTCCTAATAAGTTCATTAATTCACTTAGGCATGGATTCTATCAACGCAGAATATTTTTCTTATTTCTACATCTCGAAACCATATTTTTATAATGGATTTTATTAAGTTAACCTTTGTATCACAATTTAATTTTCCAAGTCTCTTTTTCAGTATGGCCCACAAATTTTTATTCGGTTAATGCCAGGAGAGTTACTCGGCCACCGAAGCAATTGAATGTTGTGAATTTTGAGGAACTCTTTCACTTTTTTTTTTTTTTGAAGTGTGGCGGGAGCGAGATCCTGTTAAAGATGAGTTCTTTGTCTTTCTGTGGACCACTCTTTTCTGCAATATTTGTATGTATTGGTCACTTTTCATCATGCCGTCAACAGACACAAGTGATCCTGTTCCGACATTTGCAAAACAATCCCAGAACATCTTTTTTAGCTGGGTGTTTAGGAGCTTGCCAGAAGTAATTGGGAAGTCTTCTTAGCCACTGATTTGCAAACATACGTTACTGCCTCTCCTTAGACAAAGAAATAGCTCTCATCTGAGAATATAACCTTCCTCCACTTCTCAACAGTTCAATCTTTGTACACATTTGCCCGCTGGAGCATCTTTTTCTGCATAGCTTTCATCAACAGTTGTTTCTTTTTTGATCTATGGACAGTCCTCTTAGCTTCCAACAATATTCGACGGACTGTCATATCAGAAACATTAATCCCACTAGTTGTCAATCTCTATTTAAGTCTACAGCAGACAATCTTGGATTCATTTTTCCTTTTCCTAACTAGTAAACGATCTTGAGTAAGTGCAGTTTTCTTCTTCGCCTGCATTTTCCTTTTATGTCAAGAGGAAAGGTTCATGTCTCCCTAAACCTCTTTAAAATAGCATTACCAGTACCCAAACCAACACCACACTCACTGGCAATTTGCTTTGAATCATGGCTATGTACGAACAAAGAATACATCTTTTTGAACACTTTCTTTAAGATGTATTGATTTTATACCTACACAAAATGAATAAAACACTACAAATGACAAATTGTTTATATTATTAAAAACTTACAACACTATTAGTAAATATGCAGTCAAAACACGCAGAACAACTAAAATCAAACTTATTGTGAATGGAAACAAAAAACAAACTAATAAAGAAAAAAAACAAAACGAAAAATGTGAAGATAAGTCGGCTTGTTCAGATTAATTTGTTCGCTACTGTATCTGCTGAACTTCATTAATTTCCCTAAAAGGGGCTATTGGCATCATGGCTGTAACAAATTCCGTTCTTCTTCTTCTTCTTCACAAAATGTGAAAGCATGTTTTTTATTTCCAAAATAAACCAACGAAAAAGCTTTCTCGCATTGATAAATTAATTACAGCATGATGATATAATAGCCACGAAGCCCCCTTTGACAGAGATAGCACCATACTATTAAACCAATTTGTGCTATTAGTTGTAATAGACTTTTTTCTCTCTAAATTACGTGTATTCTCTGAGCACTATGTTTATCTTTGCACGATGAAAATTCTGAATTTCCATTAGCAAAATTTCTGACGTATGTTAATCCAAGTTCACTTGAAAAAGTTTTAATAAAGATTGTTCAGGTCCTAGGCGAGATTAATCCCTCCTCCCCCTCTTCCTAAAGATTTTTATCAATAAAAGTTAGATTGCTTAATGACTGAGCTAAGAAGGCTTCTTGTAATGATTTCTTCAAAGGATCTCCATTGCTGAAGACGAAACCGAAAAAATTAGGGTGTTGTTCTCTAAATTCGCTTGACTCTGCCTGGTTGTTCAATGAGATTAGGTTTGTTGACAACTACATAAATGCTTTCATTTGATGATGATGATGGATTCCTATCCACACCAGGAGCGGACTCTCCATCATCAGCAAACTCCTGTAGTGAAATAGTTGCAATATTGGCATTACTTTCATTTCAACTCCCGACTGGTATCGCTAAATACGACTCAAGGTATAGAATTATAGTACCGTATTTATTTTATCGTTGAAAACAGGGACGTTTAAATCACCAAAATCGTCTAAGTAATATTCAAATTTTCAGTGTTGAAAGTTCAAGAGAGAACTGCCGTCACCAGCCAACGAAGAACAAAGAATGTCGCCAATTTAAAAGTTGCACTATAGTCGCTAACGGGAAGAAAGTCTAAAGGTCACCGAGACAGCTCAGGTCAAGTACAATGAGCTGTAACAAGTGTAATAAGCCATTAAGCGAAGAAGGGGACGGGCCGCATTGTTTTGGATGTGACAAAAAACAACACTTCCACTGTTCAGGGATCGCAGAAAGCACCTGAAAAAGCAAAAGGAGCCGCGAAACGGACCCTTTTGGGGATGTCTACAATGCCGTGAGAGAACGAAGAACAAAGAACACACACCAAAGAAAAGTAACGACGCACATCAAGGTAAGCCGCTTCCTGATCATAAAATTACAGAAAACTTTGATTCATTTAAACTCATGGTGAAAGACTTGCTAAACACACACATGGAATAAATGAACAAAAAATTTGAGGAATATGAAAATTACATACAGTTCAATAACGAGACCTCTGAAGAAATGTTAGGAACCGTGAGAGAAATAAAGACAAAATTAACGGTAGCGATTTAAACGCAAGAAACACTCAAGCGCGAGAATGAAGACCTGCGGAAAGAGGTAAACACACTCAAGTGTCAAATGGAGCACATGCTACAAAAAGAAAGAAAAAAAAAGACCTTCAAATTGAGGGAATAACAAAAGAAAATGCTGTAGACTTAAGCAACATAATGCAACTGATCGGCAGCAAAATCGGGATCCAAATCGCAACCACAGACATCACCTCTATTAACCGAAGCCCACAAAAAAACAAAGAGAGACCGCCACCAATCATCACTCGTTTTGCCGACAGAAGTCAGAGAGACTCCATTCTTGCAGCAAGCAAGAAAACAAGGCCGACAACTACGATCCTAACTGACAAGAAACCCCAAACACCAACCTACATAACGGAACACTGGACTCCATACTCCAAAAATCTTTTATACCAAGCAAGGAAGACAAAAACAGAGAAAAACTACACGTTTCTGTGGACTAAGGATTCACAGGTATTTATGAGAAAGAATGAAAACACTTGAGTTTATATAATTGCAAGTGAACCCTACTTACACAGCCTACTAATATAATACATTAACTCTTCACAACCTTAAGAACAAGATTAGAAATCACTTAAAATATATATAATGGAGATCTCAAACACAGGCGAACATATCCAGTCAGACAACATTTCCACCAATACCAACTTCACTATCGTACACACAAACATAAGAAGTATAAAAAAACACTGGCTTACCTTGATAACACAGCCCAACTACACCATGATAAACATAGATGCGCTAATACTGACCGACGTTGCAATAAAATATACAGAAATTTACACATACAACATAAATAATTACCAAACCTACAACTTATGTAGACCATACAAAAGAGGGGGTGGCATCGCGGCATTTATCAAAGAAAAATACAATGTGACTGAAACACAAACTCAATTCGAACATGCAGAAACACTAATTTTGGAAATCACAAATAGCCACAACAGTATCAAATACACAATAAACACAATATACAGACCCACAGATAATAATCCACTCAGCTTTCTTCATGAGTTAGAAGCATGGCTAAGCGGCATCGAACCCCGTACAACACACAGGCTCATCCTAATAGGAGACATTAACATAAATACTCTTGACAACGCTTCTTCAACCACTAACACATATCTTGATTCACTAAGTCAGTACAATACAACAAAACCCTACCATTAACTCCCCAACAAGAGAAGAAATACTTAATAACTCACTAACACAATCATGCATTGATCATATCAACATACGGGCTTCCATCCATACATATACATCATCAGTAATTAATGTCAAAATTGCCGATCACTATTTTGTCTCAACTTTGTTTTATTACGTTACCTCCCCACCCCCTCCCACACCAGAATTCGACAAAACTCGATCATAATAAAGGGAATGTTCGATAACCAAGTAAAAAATACAGACTGGAATTGCCTACTTAAAATAAACGATCCTGTAACATTATACGAGAATTTTCAACTAAAGTTCACAGAAATATACAAAAAAGCAGCAAAGCCTACACCAGTGGTTGCCAAAGCGGTCGATATAATATTGTTAGAGGTTGATTGGTTGTCGATAGAAATATATATAAGACATCATTGTATGGGTAATATTTAATTCGGTTAATTTGGATTCCCTCCATCCTAAATGATAACGCAATTAAGAGTGAATGGGAATAGTGACATGAATAGGACCTATAACACGGAGCAAGGTCATGGAAATAGTTACGGAGGCCAATCGAGTAGGCCAAAATGACGTATTTACCAATAAACGGATATAAAAAGTGGTTCCTGCCCGGCCGGCGTTGCGGGAGCGAGATTGCAACACGTGCGCAGTTGCTTATTTACTTATACTTACACGTATTCGATCCCAGTCTCATTTTTGCGCATCGACATACAAGTGAGCATTAATGTTCTAAAATTCAATCCTTATTCATTCACGACCTAAACTTCTCTATGTTGAAGAGTTGAGCAGGGCTGGTAGTTTTGTACATCCTATAGAAATACGTGAGTAGGTATATTATTTAGACTTATTGCTTTTGCTTACTGACGTCAATTTTAATTATTTTGTTACAACCCCAGTAACCACAATGGCAGCATCAGATTCTAAAAAGAAATGCAGACAATATTCGTTAGAATATTTGAAACTTGGGTTTATTGCTTCATTAAGAAACGAAACGAGGCCTATGTGTCTTCTTTGTGAAAAAACTTTTAGTAACGATGTAATGAAACCAGCAAATATGAAAGATCATCTTCAAAGACTCCATCCCGATAAGAAAGATAAAGATCTTGACTTTTTTGAAGAACTGAAACAGAAATACACACATCGCCCAACTATAAAATCATTTATGAAAGCACCTGCCGAAGCTGACAATAAACAAGAACAATTAACAATTAACAATAAACAATTAACAGCCTCCTACAATATTTCTTTTCATATAGCAAAAAAAGGAAAACCGTATATAATTGCAGACATTGTTATACCCGCATTCAAAGAAGTAATTGAAACCATAACGAAAAAAGATTCAGACCCTGTTTTAAAATGCTTACCATTGAGTGCGAATACCGTAAAACCAAACATCAAATTATTGACGAAATTTTATTTGCAAAATATCTTGAAAGTGATGGAACTGGGTTGACAATTTTTCAGCGATTGGAGGAATATTTAAATACGTATGATATTCCATTTACTAATATAACAGCGGTAGCCACAGATGGCGCACCTGCAATGGTGGGCCGTTATCATCACTGCCTTTCTGAAAGAAAAAGTTCAAAGTGTACGTACTATTCACTGTGTGTTGCACCGAAACCATTTGGTGGCAAAAACTCTCAGTGACGAACTGCATGATACTCTAAGAATGCGTATTAAATCTATTAATCAAATTAGAGATCATCCGCTTAAATCGCGATTGTTTGCCAAACTTTGTGAAAAAAATGATGAATATCACACCAATTGCACTTACATACTGAAGTAAGATGGTTGTCTAGAGGTGCAAGTCTGCAGAGATTTGTTGAGTATGATATTCGGTTGAACAACCCTAGGGTTGAGTCGAACAACCCTAGAGTTGTTCGACTCAACCCTAGAGTTTCTTACAGATGTTAATTTGTTTTGGAGTAATGAACTGAAGAGAAATAAGAGTCATATTTTCTACTTGGCTGACTTATTTTCAAACTTTAATGACGTATAGACCCGTCTACAAGGTAAAGATGTTACGATTATTCAAGCTCGGACTGTTCTTTTAGGCGTCCAAGCTATATTAGTATTATTTAAATCATCATTGTTACGAAAAGATTTTCAGTACTTTTCGAATCTACGGCAATTGAAAGTAAAAGATGAAGAATATACACAAAACATCTTCAAAATTTGAGCGATGATTTTAAATTATGCTTTGCAGATTTTGAAAACATGCACATTCCAGATTGGGTTTTCACTCCACTTTTTGCAGATATTGAAAATATGGAATGTAACTTACAAGATGAACTTATTGAATTGTAAGTTGATCTTGAAGCTAAGACGCTTTTTAAAAATAGGACTTTAAGTTACTTTTGAACGAATATAAATGTAGAAAAATATCCAAAACTTTCTGAAGTGGTACTCCCCTTTTTTTGCTTGCATTTCTAAGCTCGTACATGGTTGAAGCTGGTTTCAGCCATATTAATTCCATGTTAACAAAACAAAGAAATAAGCTAGATAATTATTTCCGTGGCGATTTAAAGCTGAAACTTACTAATTTTGAACCCAACATTGCTAATGTTGTCAAGAGTCACGAAGCACACCCTTCACATTGACAACGTTAGCAAATTGTATGCTGAGTTAATAATATATATAAGGAAGATTGTATTGTTGTTATTTTGTTATCTAAATTAAATTTTATATTTTATATATTATTTATCCCTCCTATCAAATATGTAATGTTAAGAAGGACGTCAAAAATCAAAACGTATCCCTTTGACGTTAAGCCAATATAATAACATATACTATATTATACATACAAAAAACACAGTAACTATAAAACAAACAATCTAAAAACTCACATAAGCGTCTTTTTTACTTGTACTATTATAATTACGTAATAGTAAAATAGAGGGGGTCGATAAAAAGTCAAGAAACTCTTGAAGTGGTCGACGGTCAAAGACGTTTGGCGACCCCTGGCCTACACAAACAAGGCGACAAACAGACAACAATCCATGGATAAATGACGACATACTAAATAGTATTACTGTAAAAGAAAATCTATGGAAAAAACTCAAAAATTCACCCATTAACACATATTTACAAACCTCATACAAAAACACAAGAAATCAACTAACAAAGAAAATTCGTAGGACAAAAAAATACATTACTACTTCCAAAAATTCATGGAATACAAAGACAACATGAAGCAAACATGGGCAACACTCAACGTATTAGTAACTCGAAAAAAGAAAACCTCAGCACAAGATTTTATTGCAAAAAGCTTCGGTCAGGACACAAACGAAGAGGAACTAACAACCTCATTCAACCATGCCTTCAAAAACAATATCACTGAACTCAAAAAAGACAAACTACTAACGATCAACAAAACACTACCGACACAAAGTCAACAACAAACTGTGTATTTTACACCCGTAACAAAACAGGAACTAAAAGAATCACTCCTAAAACTAAAACCAAAGACCACTCCAGGAATAGACAAAATAAGACTCACAAACATTATAACACACTTTGAACAAAAAATTCTATATTTGAGACGTGTGAACATAATATTAGACACAGGCATTATTCAAAACAACTAAAAACTGCAATAATTACGCCAGTATACAAACACGGTAAAAGAAATGGTACTCAGAACTACAGACCAATAGCTACTCTAACAGTCATCTCACAAATTCTAGAAAAAATAACGCACACCAGACTACAGAACTATTTACAGAAGTACAACATCATCTCACAAAACCAATACGGCTTTCATAAAACAAAAAGCACTATCACTTTCTTAGAAGACATCGCCGACACAATAAACAAACCTCTCGACAAAAACAAGTACGCCGTCCTTATACTGCTTGACTTAGCCAAAGCATTTGATACACTAAACATGACATACTACTCACCAAACTATACTCAATAGGTATAAGAGGAACACTGCATACATGCTTCAGGAACTACCTCTCAAACAGAACACAACTAACGAAAAATAGGTACATGTCACAGCCGGGTATACAAGTAAAACACGGTGTCCCTCAAGGCGCCATATTATCACCTACTCTCTTCAACATACACAATAATGATGTTCATAACATGGTCATGAGAAGTCAAATATTTCAGCACGCAGATGACACCACACTACAAGCAATCCACATAGACATCAACTCAGCTCTCTTCAAAGCATAGCAAGACCTAAATGAAATCGCAACATACTTCCACCAAAACGCAATTCTAATCAACGGCACTCAAACACAGATGTTCATAATACACAACCCAAGAATCATGCGCCCCGCACCACTATCGATACTCTGTCACACATACTGCTGCATTAAAACAAAAATACCCTCAAATATCCCGAAATCAAACCTGTAACGCATGCAAAATACCTTGGTCTCTATATAGATTGCCACATTAAATGGACAAAACATATAGAATACCTACACACCAAACTCCGGATCATCGTAGCAAAACTCTTCCAAGTAAATGACATTATTCCATCTAACATACAAAACTCCTATATCACGGAATCTGCGCATCCTTACTCTGATACAATATAACAGTCTATGCAAATACATCAAATAGCCACCTAACAAAATTAAAAACATTACATAGGAAAATTATGTCAAGTGATTTGGACACCTTACACGCAACAACCAATATCTCACCAGCACATGGCGACAGATAGAATCCTGAACATTAAACACCTGAAACACTACATGATATTAACAAGGAATTACTTCAACATCACCTATTGAAACAACAGAGACAAATATCGTATAACACGACCTACAACAACTCTCTACATCCCTACACCCTTCAACATCACATACGGCTCTTCTGTGAGATCACATCAGATACCTACACAACTCACCAACCTACCAAGAAAGTTAAAACACGTAGATAACTACAGAACATTAAAAACGAACTCTGGAAAATATACCAACAAAGTTAATACACCATTAACACTAATATACACATCACAAATCACCAGCATCCAATGCCTACAGCCCATGCAAAAACAGTAATAACAACATAAATAGTTAAAGCTAAATCCCACTCTCTTCATGAAAGTTAACCCAAGCTTCGAAGAAGGTGGGATTAACTTGCCTCACTCATCTACACGTAATCCTTACAATCAAATGCAGAAATGTAACAAAATAGTCAGTAAATTACATAACAATAAAGAAGATACTGATTATTATGTGATAATATCATTAATATAATATCACTATGTAACATGAAAAAATAATGTAATAAATTATTCTAATTATTAAAAAATTATGTAAATAATGAGTGTACATTGTATGTTTGTGAGAAATAGGAAATATAATATTTTAATTGCACATGTGTAAATACTGTTATATAATCACTCTTTCTCAAACTTTGGGGGGAAAATTAGTAAACTACATGTAATATTATATAACTTGTGAAACTGAAATATAATTGTAAATTATTACTGTGATATGATAACATCTTTTTCAAAAAAGATGTTATTATCATTATTATTGAAATTTCATTATATGTAGCACTTAGTGCTGAACCTTGTAAAATAATATACTGAATGTTACTCAAGATGATAATTGTATATATGTAAATATTTGAGAGATCAATAATAAGAAAGTATTATTATTATTCAGAAATACATACCATGATAAACACGATAAACAAATTACCTTTTGAATACAGAAACCTTACAAACTACAATAGCCTGAAAAGAACTCTAAGGACACACTATGAACAAGAAACACGCACCCCAAAATACCATACAAACTTAATGAAACACAGTATATTCGTTCAGGCTTCCAGTTCAGCGACGCATTAATACATTCCAAGTTTGTGTGTGTGTGTGTGTGTGTGTGTGTGTGTGTGTGTGTGTGTGTGTGTGTGTGTGTGTGTGTGTGTGTGTGTGTGTGTGTGTGTGTGTGTGTGTGTGTGCGTGCGTGCGTGCGTGCATGTGCGTGCATGTGCGTGTGTGCGTGCGTGTGTGCGTGCGTGTCCGTGCGCGTGCGAATATCTCAGTCAATGGCTGCACTGGAAATCAAGCCTATTAAACATAGATTTCATATCGTAGCCTCCCAACACAGCAAACAAACCAATAAATAATAACCTACTGGTGTCATCCTGAGATAAGGTAACAAGTAAGCTACGAGGAAGAAAACTGAGAAATTACATCTCATCCAAGATTTAAAATAAATAAATAAATAAAAAAGTATGTACCATATGTAATCAAACGCATGTAATGTACGTATCGCATATAAACAAATGTATGTAATGTATGCATCATATATAATACAAAAAAATATTAAGCTGGAAATGGGTGAAGCAAGTTAATCCCACCTGCTTCGAAGCTTGGGTTAACTTTTATGAAGAGGGTGGGATTTAGCCTTAACTATTTATGTTGTTGTTACTGTTTATGCATGGCCTGTAGGCATTGGATGCTGGTGGTGATTTGTGATGTGTATATTAGTGTTAGTGGTGTTAACTTTGTTGGTATATTTTCCAGAGTTCGTTTTTAATGTTCTGTAGTTATCTATGTGTTTGAAATTTCTTGGTATTAATACAAAATAGATGTTTTGTATTAAAGGTTAAGAAATGGATCTTGCATGTGTGTTTTCATTATTTGGAAACATCTATGGCCATTTATTTATAATGTAGATAGCACGGTCAATCATTTCCAAAGAGCATAATATGATGCAGTAAGTGCATAGGTTTGTCATCTGTAAAAGTAGCTGATACTGAATTTACCTTCACAGGGTATCACAGCTTTTTATGCAACTCTACTGAACTTTAGCTAGAGTTGCATTTGAACTTGACAAATATACTGGAAACCCAGACACTATGAAGTACTAAAAGTCAGTCAAAAATATCTCCATACTCTTTAAGCTACGTTTACAAGAAATAAGTTTGAAGTTATATTAAAACAAATAAATGGCTTAATAATCAGGTCCTAGAATTATTGTTAGCAGGAAAAGATTCTTTTCTTCTCTTTACATTGAATTCTTTGAATTGTTAGAAAACCTTTTTTAAAAATAATTTTCAATTCTCGTTCTAAATATTTCTACTCGTCATTTAGTATCGTTACGCCTTTATAATAAATTCGGGAGTGTTTTCCGAGGCGTTGGAAAATATAATTGGATCTTGGTGATATTATAGCTTCAGCCTGACAAATATGGACGATACAAATCCTGCAACATGCAACCAACTACTCCGGTTGTCACGTCAGTTGAGAAATAACGTTTCCATGGAAACGATAGAAATCCTATTCACTTTGTTTCTCCCTTATACTGGGATAATCGGATGTATGGTCAGATAGCATTTTATGGACGTACTCTGATTAACGAAAGGTAGTTTTTATTGTAGCTGAGGTACTTAAAATAGCATGCTCACCAGTGAATGGTCTGATTATTTTCAAAACCTAACATCCACCTTTCAAATTTCGTTAGTGATGTTAGTTCCAGAGAATTTCTCAGCAGCGGTTCGATATAATTGATCTATCATTTACAGCAAATTATTCCCGAAGTTCTCAAAGTTTGGCATTAAACCAGCACAAACACATGATTAAATGTTTGTGTAGCTTGTGAGCTTCAAGCGTATATGGCCTCTCTCTAATGATAACATCGCCCACCATTAATCAGAATTCAGTGACACCAGAAGAATTCCAACGTTCAAAACCGAAACCTCCGATCAAGAAGTTCATAGTGCAGCCTCTATTCAAGAATTAGTGGCATTAAACGACTTCATTGGTGAGTTTAAAGCATGATACTGTCATGGACTTTTTTATTTCATTTTTTCCTCTCGATGCAGTCAGTTAAGTTGGCTGATCGCATTTAACACCTTCAGTAAATCTTTTTTTGTCCAATAGCTACACGCATATGATTGACGAGCTGTTCTCCAGTTGTTGTAGCTGTCTCGAGACTTTGTTTCCTCCATCACGATGACCCAGATTGATGCAACTGATCAAATGACATTACATCACATCATCTGACAACTGCCTTCACACCGAAACACAAAACGTTCAGTCGAATTTAAAAAAAGGATTTCTGGCAGCAAACAGCGTCATACATCTACTAATGATGAATGTGAAGATTTCTTTTCGACTGCGCCAGATGAAACACGATAATAAAACAATGGAGTGTGGAAAGCACTTCTTATTTATCTCTTTTAGAAATCCTATCTGAACGAAAAAGAGAAAATCAACTTGGTGAAAAGTAACCGTCATTGTTGAGAATTTTCCCCTTTTTATGCTCACCGAGGGTTACAAAATATATTGATAGAAGAATAAAGATAATCATTTCGTACAAATGACAGCTCTCTCCTTTAAAGTGAAAGAAAATGGCATCCATATGTGCACTGCAGAGACTAATGACAAAATATAGAATCAGGTAATAGAATCAGGCAGACTTCTGCGCTAAAGTTCGCAGTATTATATGCTGTATGGCAATTTGGACCAAATGTAATACTACCTCATGGAGAATGTCTGCTTGCTATCTCCCTTTTTTGTGTAGCATCAGATTATTTGTAGCAAATCAACAAATTACGGTTACCACGAAACTACAATCCAGAAAATTTACGAGTCATCATATTTGAGTTAAGCTGCAATTCGATGTAATATTAATTTTCATACGCTACTTTAAGGAAACACCTAAACACATTTCTCCCGTTTTATTAAACTGTTACAGCATGACAAACAGCTATCGGTTAGTGGAGATATTTAGGTCGCTGCTGTTCAGCAGGAGATTCTTTGTTGATTTTCAAAGAAAAAAAGAACAGATGGAGTATCCAGAAAAATGGTCTACCTCAGGGAAGTGTGATATCTCCCCCTCCTCTTCAATATATACATGTATATACTACTGACCAACCTATAAACCCAAGGTCAAGAATCTTCTTATATGCAGATGAACGGACAATATCTTATCAAGCAAAATCCTTTGATGATATTGAGAAGCAGCTCACACAAGAGCTGGAAACTCTTATAGTTTACTATAAGGAAAACCAACTGAAACCAAATCCCAGTAAAACCCAAATGTGTCTTTTCCATCTCAATAATAGGGAGGCGAGGAGAGAGTTGAATATAGAATTAAATGGTGTGAAACTGGTCAATTATCCAAATCCAACTTACCTAGGTGTTACACTAGATAGGACCCTAAATTATAAGCAACACATACAGAAGCCAGCAGCTAAAACTCAAACGCTTAATAATATTCTGCGCCGATTAACATCATCTCGGTGGGATGCAAATCCACAAGTACTGCACACCTCTGCACTGGCACTCTGCTTTTAGACAGCCGAGTATGCTTGCCCGGTTTGGGAAAGATCATCACATGTCAAAATTATTGATAAGGTTCTTAATGAAACATGTCGGCACATTACCGGCTGCCTTAAAACTACAAAAATTGACCATCTATACTCACTGTCTGGTATTGCACTTCCTCACATCAGAAGGACTACACAGAGTAGATTTGAGCCGAAACAACAACTAAATGATGAACAGCATCCTTTGTATGGACATGTTGCAGCATAAGAGGCTAAGATCACGGAAAAGTTTTATTCACTCAGTGGACCCTTGGTTGATTCCATAAAAGCTACAAGGTCAACAATGTGGCAAGAACAATCTCCAGAGGCTCTGAACGTAAACGAATCTCTTCCTTGCGACTTACATCTTGACTGGCAAAGATGGAAGGCATTGAATAGACTTCGTTCCGGAATGAGCAGATCAAAGCAGAATATGGCCAGATGGGGCTACACAGACAATGACAACTGCTCATGTGGTGAAACACAAACCATGGATCATCTTCTGCAATGCTGCTTAATAGACATTAATAATATATGTACCCAAGAAGATTTAACGAAACAGCTTTAAAGTATATTAGTCACTGGATGAGTGAAATATGATATTTTATGTTTTTGCTTAATATTTCATGCAAGTGACATTTTTGTCTTTTAATGACTGCTTTCAATCCCAATTTTTTTAATGTCTATTTCTTTAAATGTATGCGTTTAATCATTTATATGTATACTCTTAGATTTCCTGTAGTTCGCACACGAAATAAAAAAATAATTAAAGTGTTTTGAATACCTAATTTTTCTGTCTACGTTTCCTTTTGGAAATTATTTAGTAATTCGTAATATATTTCGTAATAGATGATCGAGCTCCGTTTCATTTGGTTCAGTACCTGGTGGTAAATATATTGGGTATACTGTGATTAGATACTCCCACAGATAAGGGAATCGTTATCCCCCTTCTAGGACAGTATTAAGCAGAACATGGTGAAATCGGATATGACTGCTCAAGAGAATAGCTACTCCGCCATGTGCAGCGGCGGAGTAGCTATATCTCGTGAATATTCCTCGATATTCTGGCAAAACCCACGGCAGTTCCATAGTAAAATTTTTCCTATAATTTAGGATTCGTAGATTTTTGGTTCACCTTTTATCGAGTTCATATTTCTCAGTAGATTAATGGAAGTGTGGACGACCAGAGTCCATCTCTTCCTCTGGAAAAATATCCACTACATTATCGAATGTGACAGGTCAGGATTCACCGGGTAAGTTCAATTTGCTTTCAGTGAATACTGAGGTATTTATTATTTTCTGTGGAAGGGTCTGGTGGTTTGTCTTTAAATGATAACCTTGATATATTTTTTACAAGTGGATTCTAATCAAATGGTACCATTTTCTGAAGAGGGGCCGTACATCTTGCGATTGATGACATCAACAGAGAAACACTCGAGATCAGATATGGTGGAATAGACATTCTACTTTGAGTTTCTGGTGACATTTTCTTTACTGTTATCTTCTCAGCAGAAGAGAATCTCAGAGCAGGTGTGGTGATGGTGGCTAACTCTCTTTGGCAACTGATATTATATGTTCTGTTTTGTTTTTATGTGTTATATTTTTTTCTCATCTTTCCACTTCCGAAATGCATCGGATTACACTACATGATCTCTCTGATATTTTACACAGTTAGCTTTCTTGGCAGAGCAAAATTGGTTATCATCCTTATTACTACTACATCTGACACTGGTAGTACTAAATACATAGACATGTCCAATGTCCGTATGCATGTGTATAACTACAATGTTCCACCTGCAGTTACTATATTTTAATAGTTATAAGTACTAATCCTAAATGGTATAATTTATAAATTTTATAATATAATATATATAGACAGATAGATAGATAGATAGTACATACTACTGGAAGAGTTATAAAGGTAACTTCAATGACCTACTTCAGCTGACCTCTAATCCATTACTCAGTTTTGCAGATGACAGCATATTACATTCCTCCCTTTCATTTGACAAACCCTACTCTACACAACTCACCTCAACCCACAGAACATCAACCACCCTTAATTTTGACCTCCAAGCCATCTGCCAATGGAGCTCAGATAACCTTGTCAACTTCAACGCTAGTAAAACCCAGTTCTGTCTTATTTCTCACAAAAAAGAACCATTTCCCCCCCAGCACTGATTTCGATAACACTCAAATTCTCAGACAAGATGAAATTTCTCTTCTCGGAATTACTTTGACATCAAGCCTATCCTGGCATAATAACATCACAACCATTGCATCCTCAGCTTCCAAAAAACTAGGTTTTCTCTTTCGCTCAAGACGCTACTTCACCTCTAAACAGCTGTAAAAACTATACAAGTCACAAATCCGCCCAGCTCTCGAATACTGCTCTCACATCTGGAGTAGAGCTCCAAAAAACCCCCTCACATAGACGCTTGGTCTCTGCAATCTGTATATTCTATAAGTATTTCCATGGTAAATGCTCATCTGAAACAGCATCAATAATTCCCCCACCCTGTACTAAGCCCATTGGAACACGTACAGCTGCCGCCCAACATCCTTTCACAGTACACTTCGAAATCCACAGAACAAGTTTCTTTTCTTCCTCCTTCATCCCTGCTACTGCGGTACTGTGGAATAGTCTTCCCCCAGACGTATTTTCCAAGGAATACAACACACAGGTGTTCAAATCAAATGTAAACGAGTTTCTCTTTTCGCAACCCATCACCCATATACGGTACTAACGTACTAAGGTTGACCAACCAACCTCCTGTATACGGGCCCAACATAAAAAAAAAACTTATATTCTTATGTCCTTGTATGTTCTTTATTGTGATTATATCAGTTGCTATGATATCGTTTTAATTCTAGGTGTTTATCAGAACTTTCTAGACCTCCTCGTATATAAATAAACAAATAAAAATGAATCCATTATATTAGTTACACAACAGAGTTCAGAGTTCATTTAGTTCTCGACAGAATAATTATCATCAGAGCTCCTTGAAGAATACATTCTTACAGCTTCAGAATTTCATTTCATAGTTGTCAAAGGAAAGTTGGTTCATCAATTACTTAAAACAACAGCGTATTCAACAATTAGCTAATAATTGGAAAAAAAATATTGAAATAACTTAAATCAT